>NW_007726618.1:519512-589076 GCF_000696425.1 Galeopterus variegatus | reverse complement strand
GAAAAAAAAAAAAAAAAAAAAAAAAAAAAAAAAAGTGCCTGAAAGTATTTGGATCATTGTAGATATCCAAATGAGATAGATATATAATAAACATTCTGAACTCTGAACTCCTGACTTGGAAACAGTAGTGATAAGAGTAATATTTGATTGCTTTGTTCAGAATATACTGGGAAATGCTTTACTTTTATACATAGGTCGATGAATTCACACATGTATACAAAAACATCAAGCTAATATAATCTTGCTTACCTGTGCTACTGGATCTGAGGAAGTGGGTGGGTGCAATGTCTACCTTTGTCCTTTTATGTTACGTGGCACCCTCTGTATGTTCTCATTGAAGCTGGGTTATAATTGATGGTTGAGATGCTCAGCACACAAGTTTCTTTATCCTTATTCTTACTAGTCCTCAATTTTGAGAAGACTTAATACATAGATGAATGGACAGTGGTTCAGACTGTTGCTGTCATTTGCATTGTATATTACAACTGAGGATCTACTTGGAATTTGTTCACCCTTCCTGCAAGTTTCAAATTCCAGTGTGTTTGAGAGGCAATGTGGTGCACAATCAGAGCACAGACTCTGTTTTGCAAGTTGTCTTGCTGCCTCTCCTCTCCTCTTCTTTCACTTCCCCCTCATCCACTGTGTAATATTTCACTTATACAGATGAGGACCTGAGGCAGGAAGCAATGTGTTTTGTTGGAGGAAAGTTTATGTGGCTGTGGTGACCCAGTGAGCTAGGAGAAGAGGAAAGAAGAGTGAGGTTGCAGGGCCAAGGGCTTTGTTAAAGATTTTATTCTATGTACAATAGGAATCTTTTGAGCATGATCCAATTTGTTTTTAAAAGGCATGTCATGAAAGGTGGAAGTAAGAAATCAGTTAGAGTCTCTCTCTGTGATTTGTCCTAGTAATGAGTGACAATAAGATGGTAGCTGTGGAGGTGATGAGAATTGACCATATTGGGGATATATTTTGAGAGTGGAATGGACAAGACTTGCAAATCATTTGCATTTGGGATAAGACAGGAGTCAAGTTTGACTCCTAGACTTGTACTCTGAGCATTTGGGTGAAGGGTGAAACTACCTACCATGGAGTTGGTTGCGCAGCAGGACAGTAAGTCAAGAGTTGGCTTTGGTACTTGTTCATTTTGAGTTGCCTGTGGGATGTCAAGTAGGCAGTTAAATGTAGGAAACTATATCCTCAGTGGAACAGTTGAGGTTTAGACATACACATTCAAGATTCATCTTGGTGTAGGAGGTTTTTAAGAGGCTGATTGAAATCAACTAGGGTGAGGATGTAGATTAGTGAAGGTCCCAGGCTGAAACCCTAAAGCACTGAAGGAGGTACAGAAAGAGTGGCCAGGCAGTGGGGAGAAACCAGAAGCATACTGCATGGAATTCATTGGGAGTATGTTAGGTTCTGATTGTCGATTTTGTTGACTATACTTAGCCCTAGGGGGTTTTTTTTGATGTGTAATGTTTTGGAAATTTCAGGCTCAATGTGAATGAGATTTTTGTTTTCTGGAATTCATTGGGAGTATGTTAGGTTCTGATTGTCGATTTTGTTGACTATACTTAGCCCTAGGGGTTTTTTTTTGATGTGTAATGTTTTGGAAATTTCAGGCTCAATGTGAATGAGATTTTTGTTTTCATTTCTTTCATTGTGACCTTGCACAACAACCCAGCCTCAGTTGTAGTCAGTCCTAGCCCCATTCCTTGGAGTCTGCTGGCATCCCAGCTGCTGTACCCTGTTTCTTGTCACCTTCACACCCCTTTATCCTACAGAGGCTGAACATCATTTGCCCCTGCTTGCTTCCTATCCAGATAGCAATTTATACTGGTTCATTTCTGGTCCACAGAGATATTTGAGCCTGGGTATTTTTTATTTTATTTTATTTTTTAAAAACTCCTTATACTTCATTATTATTGGTACATATTTGGAGCAAGGTGGTATTTCAAAACCGTGGATCCACTGTGCTATGCCATACTAACCAGTAGTCTTCATACCCTGAATTTCTGTCTGTCCTTGATTTTATATTCCTTCTTTAAAAAAATTATGTTTTTAGACCAAAAAACTTAACATTTAATAGATCTTTCATTATCCCTGTTCAGGTGTCTCTATTTTTTTATCATTGTTCCAATTTTTCACATCTGTTGTTTTCCTTCACTTTTATGCTTCTGGAAGTCAAATGCCTACTGTAAGTTAGTTTTCAAAAAAATGGGACTTTTAATGTATTATCCCAAAACATTAGTATCGCCAGGGCTTTTAGACAGAAGGATATTATTCAGACTAGTCTGATTATTGCATCTACTTATCAGGATAGGATGAGGATATTGTTTTAGCCTAACTCAATTTATTGCTGCTAATACATACAGATTGGGAAATGGTAAGTTGGAAACAAATAATATGTGCACAGGATACTTGCCTTGACATCATCTTAGTTTTAATGTAATGAAAATCCTTTAATACATGCTTGGATATTTACACAGGGTAAATTAAATGTGAAAAATCGTTATCTCTGTAAAATTTAAAGATACCTGACCCTTCATAAGTACACTTATGACCAAGAGTGCTGTAGTGGCAGTCAGGGAAGGGGGTAGGATTAATCCTGCCAGGCAGAACACTCATGCCCCTAAGATATTTTCCAGATAAATCACATGGAGTAGAGCTGGAGAATACATGGGATGGCTGTAATGTTACAGTGTATGACAATTAATCCCATTCACTGTGATATAATTAATGAGAATGGTGAAATAGAAGTGCAATCATTTCTCCAAGAGGAAATGTCAGCCCATTAATGAGGATAAGGCCTATTATTGTCAGTTGAAGCAGCAGATTTTTGAAGCAGCAGCTATTCAAAATTGCTGAGTTGGTGCGTTCACAGAGGTAGGTGTTCATTTCAGTCCCTAACAAAGGGAGGGACTTTTTTGGTGGGTTTTCTTTTTTTTCTTTTTTTTTTTACACCGGTGATGGCATTTTGACATGACTGCAGTTCTGGACACTATAATAAAAATTTAGTAAGCATAAAATATAAATATTCTAAATATAACTAACTGGCATTTTAAAAGAGTAGTACCCAACTTAAGCATTTATATATGTATATAAAATCAAATCTTCAAATAGCCTTTTATTAGTAGTATTATGTTAATATGTTAAAACTGGAATCCATTTGTTACTATGTGCTATAGATTACTTACCCATTTTCCTTGTGACTGTGTGTTAGACCAGAGTGAGTTGAACTCAGTCTAAGAAATACTATCCCTTTATTAGGTTGTTGGAAGAATACCTTATGCTACTAGAGCAGCTTTCTAGGATGTATATAATAATTCTTTAAAAAGTTGGAAAATGATGAACTGAGACAATCACACAATGATGGATTGGGAGGCCAAGGGTTTTTGCCAGCTTATATGTTGATGTTTCCCAAATACTAAAGCATTAATGAATTTGTTAATTGCTTTTGCTACGTAAATCATTTTGGCAACTTAGGGATTCTCTGTTATTTCTTTGAATAACTTTATTGCCATTGTGGAACAAATAGCAGCATTGCTGAAAATTTTATGGAATCTTGCATTTGTTAAATACTTAAGACACATTGTATTGCTGATGTTCAGAAAATGTAGGCAACCTTTAGAAATAACAGGATTTTGGTATTGGTTTTGTTAAATGTTTATAGTTCGCTGTCTGTAAAAAGTACAATTTTGCTATTTACAAAGTTCTTTCTAGCAGCTAGTGAGCTGACATATCTTTTGGTGGATTGGCAGTAAAAACTGGGAATCAAGCTTTTAAACTTAGTTATGTATTATTATGGTAAATTTTCAAGAGCTGTTCTGTATACACCGTTATTTTTTTATATATGATCGTGATTTTTTTCTCCTAATAGCAGGTAAAGGAATAAACACTCCTTAAATTATTTTAAGTGTTTAAGATAAAATTTTACACTTTTGCTTGTTTTGTAACTTTACTACCAGCAATTGATATTGGATTTAATAGTTTAGTTGTTCAGAGGACTGTAATTGCAGGGGTTTTTTGGTTTTTTGGTTTTTTTGACAGCTGGCTGGTATGGGGATCTGAACCCTTGACCTTGGTGTTATCAGCACCAGGGTTAAAGTGAGCTAATCAGCCAGTCCCTTAATTGCAGTTAATGTCATATCATATCATACCAATAGGGCTAATTTGCCTAATGGAGATTATATTCTGTGTACCTCTTTCTTTTATTCAGGTTTCATAAGAGATATAACACTGTTTTGTTCCTTGGTGTACCCGTGTCTTAGTCGGGCACTCACAGGACACACTTAGCATTTTTTGAGACCACATTGTTGAAATTGATTGAGACAGAGTTTAGTTTTCTTTTGTTTATTTTTTTCCTTTTCTAATGGTGTTTTTGAAAACTCCAATTAGCAAGAATTTCTGTTTTTAATAAAGTTCATGTTAAAATTCTTTTTCCTATAAAAATTAATGAAAACCTATTACAAAAAGTTAAGAGTTAAGATTCCTTCTTTGTTGACATAAGCAGCCTGAAATATGTAGCTAACTAAATTGCATCAAATTTCCGAGACTAATAACCATGCAGTTGAGGAAAGGGAGCTTTTACACCACCTGTACTCTGAGAGAGTAATGTAATTAGAGGTAGTGATATTTCAGTGTAATTTGTTAATGGGCACATTCTACAAAAAAGAGAATAATTCTGCCTGAGCACTGATAATTTTATATATTTTTAGTTGGGTTCTCTAAAAAGAAAGAGTTTTCATAGAATTTCATGGCATAGAGGTGCTTGGAGGAAGAATATCAATGAAGTGGAGAACAGTTTAAATTTTTTTGAGTTATTGGAATGCATACAAGGGAGAATGCAATAATGTTATTGCTTTTCCGATAGTTTAATATATAAAATTGTATGCATAGCATTATTGGGTTATTGGAAATCTAAATTTAACATTTTTGATGTCATAATCATTCTTCTATATTATCCCTACTTCTGTTTTGATTTTTTTTTCAATTTCAAATCAGAGAAGAATATCATAGTGCTTTATTCCTTTTTTGTTTTTTTTTAATTTGTGGCAACTTATACACAGATGTTAGTTACATATTACGTTACTTTCCTAGAAAGAAAGTGAAATAACAGCTTCTGTAATGGATTTCATAACATTTTTGGGAGCAATATAATAAAACTTTCTTTTGGTGGAGAAATATCAAGAGTTTTAGGAAAAAACAATATTTTGGTTTTATGAATTTAACCTATAATGTTTGATTCTGATTTATTTCATTTTTGTAGACATTTCATCGTAATTGTACTGTGTTGAGAGTGTTTTAGGTCACCCAAGTTGAGGCCTTATCAGACATGCTAGACCAGGATGTGCCGTACTAACAACCACTGGTTTTCTGTGCTTAATATGAAAACATCGATTCTCATTCATGGAAAGTTCACAGTGTGTGTGGATGACTCTCAGGCAGCTCTCCCTGAGGTGGCTCACTCATCCCATGGGTTCGATGTTGTATTACCTCTCTCTAACATGTTTTTTCATAATTGCCACTGTAGAAGAAGAGGCCATCAACTTTGAAATGCTTCTGCTGGAGAGTGATAGGTGTCACTTCAACCCCCAGATTTTATTGGCCACATGATCATGCCTGATGTCAAGGGAGATGAGAAGTGTAATCTTCCTGAGTGTCTAGGAGGGGAGAAAACCTGAAGATATTGCTGAGTAATACTAATGCCCTCATAAGGCTTAATACTCAGGAGTGTGGCAGAAGAGACCAGCATTTCACAGCCAGAATGCCATGAGTGGGGTACAGGTGTGCTGCCGATACTCACTTCACCTTGTTTTTTTTTTAGTTTTACTGTGTGGCTACTAGAATAGGCAAAATAACATGGATGGCTGACATTCTATTTCTGTTGGACAGTGCTGCCTTCCAGGCTGTTGGTAGGTAGCTCCCTGTACTGAGAGGAGTACAATTCCCCATTATCAGGAGGATGATCTCCAGGGTAGTACAGAATGTACAGAGTGGTGGTGATCTCAGGCTGCAAATGTTCTAACAGGGCCTTGGCATGCCTGCCCCCACTACCTCTGTCATTCTAGTGAGATCCTTGGAAGTCTCTCTAGAATTATACCCACTCCCCACCTCCACTGCAAGATTTCTTAGCTGATTCAAGCCACTATTACATTTTGATCTCCAAAGCCTTTAATAGACTTGAAAGGAAGTTAGTTATTGAAAGTAAAAGGACAGTAGTAGAAAAAGATTTTGGCTAGCACTTCAGTAGTCTCGTTTTCTGAGCAAATTATGGCCTTAATTTTATCATCTGTCCTCCCACTGAAGGTAGAAGAGTCCAAAAAACATGAAATTATTTGGTTGAAAATGCAGCATGGGTCAGACAAAGCATGTCTGAAAACTAGATCAAGCCTCTCAGCATGTACCTCTTCTCTGCAATTTAAAGTTTTGCACAAAAATCCAGGTTTCTAGATTTTTGATAAAGCTATTTATTGGCCAATAGTAGTTATTGGTCAGTGAAGTCTAGTGACTCATCTGGTGACCCTGTCCCCAATGATCAAGATGCTAATTAGGTAATAAAATAATGATACCCTCAAACTGGAATTCAGTTGCCCTCAGACTTTTTTATAGTGATAAAAATATGAAGATGTTTTAGTAATAAAACAGTTAAAAATTAATTTACAAGAGTTAAAATTACACTTCAGTGCTTTTTTATGGTTCTCTCTAAAAACTTCTTGTAATTGGAAGTTTTTATTTTCTCTTTTTTTCCTAAGACTTACGTAGACTCATTGTGGGAGACATCTCCTCCCACACAGCATCTCCTTAGATTGTGTCCCTGGCCAAAAACTTACCCACAGAGCAGGCAAATATCCCCCTTTCCCACCGAATCCTTCCTAACTAATACTAATCTACTTTACATTGATACTAATTTACTTTAGTATTAATGTATTTATCCTAAGTGAAGATTTTATGTATTGATTTTATTATTCTTTTAATTTGCTTGTAATTTTGCTCATATTTTTCACTATTCTAAAATAGAAGACATATAAATTGTATCATTTAATGTTTTTGTGAAGTATCAGAGAGTCGCCATTAATTTTGTTGATTTTCTCAATTGCTTATTTCTTCTTTTCTTTTTTTTTTTTTCTTTTTTTCTCTCTGCTTTCTTTCCTTTCTTTTGGATTTTAAGGTTAACAGTTAGTTGAAAGTTTTACTCTGTATGGAAATCAATAACTAACTTTTATGTTTTTGAATTAGAGTGTTTTTATAATATGAAATACATATTAGCTTTCAGAAAAAAATTTCTCAGAATTAAATGAATTGGTTCCTCTGGACATAAAATTCACTAAATTACCAAAAAGGACTGTAAGTTACAGATTTGATTGTTATCACGATATTTTTGATTATCCAAGAATATAAAAAATGATTGTATTTTATATTTTTAGACTTTTAATTATTAAATTAAGTGAATATTATTCAATTATTCTAATTTAGATTGCTGTATGTTTAACTTTCAAGCTTTCTCTGTGCTTTATTTTGAAGCATTTTAAAAATACAGATCATCTTATATATCACATATATTTTTATATTTTATATCATTTTATTTGTCCATATATTGTATATTATTTACAAATAGTTTTTCTGAAGTTATACGTGCTTGCAGTCTGTTTTGTCTTTAGATTCAATTTTTTCATATGTTTACTTTCCCAACATACCGAATAATTTATGAATGAAAGCTGGAAAGACTTCGGCATTACTAGAATTCACCCTTCAAATGATTAAGATACTAATTTGGTAATATAATAATGATTTCCTCAAATTGGAATTCATGTGCCCTTATAATTATTCTGACATGTGGGCTAAATGCTTTTTTTGCATGCAAAAGTGATCAAGTGAAACTACTTGCATGACAAATTTTTGTGGGTGATGTACCACAAAACGGCCGTCTTTGGCAGTAGTTTTGGACTCTGTTAAGCAGAAAGTAAGAAAGTTCCATTATGAAACTGAGTACAGCAGTACATGATCGAGTTTGAAAAGCCATTTGCCAGATTTCACATTTAATACTTTAAGCCAAAATGCCTCCTACATTTGCAGAATTCCTTATTTTACCAGCCTACATATATATCATCAGTATTATACTAGGAATTAGTGAAACAGATGAAATAAAAAAGGAATCATATCTCATAATACTACTAGGACAGGCAGTGGTGGCATGTCACACATCATAGTGACAGTGCTAGTCAAACAGACTATTAATAAAGAAATCATTGTGTATTGATGACTTTAAGGCATCAATAAATATGCTAGTTAATAACACTCGTTAGAATCCTTGAAGATCATCAGTTATTCTGAAAAAGAAATCAAAAGAAACTTCTGTATATTATGCATGCAAAGAGGCAAGTGAATACTTTTAAACAAGATGTTAGGCAGACTCACATGAGGATGATGCTCTGGGCCTAGCGGTATGAAGGTATAAAGGCTATAAATGGCACGAAGTTACGTAAATGTCAAGAGTTTATTCAGAGAGCCCTGTGAGTCTCCGTAAGTTTTACTCAAAGAAGCTCTTGTAAATGGAAGTTTGCTTATAAATCTTAATTCCACATAAATTGGTAAGAAAATATGAATCTAAGTAAATAGCTACAGCTTTATGCAAAGACAAAGTATTAGAATATCATATTTACTGATATATACTAAGGTACACAAGCTGTCTAAAAGACACCTTTACCCCCCAGGAGTTTATTAGCTTATAAAAAAATGGATTGTGAATGTATTTGAATGCTACTCACTGTAAAATTGTTAAAGGAGAGTTATTCACTTGAAAAAATAGTTTACTTACCTGACATTTTGGAGCACCTGAGTGAACTTAATTGAAAAATGCAAAGGCTGTGTAAAAACATATTATACGTACAGAGTTTAGAGATTGGAAGCAAAAATTCAGCTTGGAGAAAGGATGAAAATGACTCACTTGCGATATTTAGTTGGTGTTATATTTAAATCCTAACGAAAAATTGCTAAGACTATTAGAGCAATACCTATGAATGCCTGTGGTAAAGTTTCACTCATTATTTTGAAGTGCTTAATAGGAAAAATTGAAAAACATATGCATTTCCACAAAAAATTTCAACATTTCATTTGCCAATGTAAGAAAAGGAAAGGATGTGAAATTTAATAAATTTTATTCCTCATGGCTCATGACAAGAAAGAACTTCCTGTTATTTGGAGAAAAAGTGATACATACTGTGCTACTTTGTGCTGCCACCAACTTTTGTGAATAAGCTTTTCATTGATGGTAATTATCAAAAATTTGATATTTCAATCATAAACTTATTACAAAAAATATTTCGTGAACACATGCTCATTAAAGATTTTTAAAATATTTTAGTTGGAGGTTTTATGCATATTAAATAGTTAATATATTCCCTAAAACTTCTTATTTCATTTTTCTTATAATAATTATATGCTATAAAGAAAATGTAATGACTTTTCAGCAAGTTACGTACAGATACTCCCAAACTATCTCTAAGTTTATCAAGGATTGATAGGCCCTGGAATGGCTACTAAGTTATCCTAGAAAAAAGTTGTTTCTCAAATTGAAACTTAAAAAGAGCCCAGGGTGGCAAAAGAAAATCTAAGCAAATTTTTCAGATTTATGAGCAAACTTGCTACTTGGTAACCATTCTCCATTAGAATCTATATGTAAAAATACTGTGAAATACTTTTGAGACAGTTCCTCCCTCCCATATCTTCATTAATAGATGTCTACCTCCTTAATAAATATTGTTCTGTGTCTGTGGAAAGCAATTTCTGTTAATACTGTGAAACTATTTCTATTTTCCCAATATGCCTTCAAAAATAACAATTAATGTGGGGAAAAAACAATAAAAAGTGAAAGGCATATTTAAACATGAAAGTATTTTACAGTGTTCCCTTATGATTTTTTCCAAATATGGTATGATATTTTACTTGAGCAAAAATTATGAACCATGTGTGAGTATTTGCACATTTGCATTCATATGGTTTATGCATTGCTATTAATTACTAATACACTTAATATATAAGATTCATGGTTTCCTCTTAATATTTTATAAGGATATTATGGTTAATATTAGTGAGATGTTGCTTTAAGAGTAAAAAATACTTTTAAATAATTATTTCCCTGGTGTTTAATTTTGTTCTAATCATGTTAACAAAGTTTTATGTAGGCTAGAACACAGTAACTACATATTATGTATTTAAACTATGCAATAGCTCTATTAAACTTTTTGTTTAAAACACTGATATTTTCTGCCACGAACATTTGTGTGTAGACTTGTTTTAAATTTGATTAATACAGTGGATCAAGCCTGTTTTTTCAGTTGTATTAGGAAATATTTTTCTTTTTTCCTATGTTGTGAAATGCTGGAGTTTCTACTTTGGGTCATTTGAGCACTTAAGCAAAATTAATGCTTTTATGTAAGGAAGATTTGTCAGAAAAATATTTTAAGTCAAGTTTTTTGTTATTTTTAAAATAATAGGATGTCAACTTTATTACATGTCTGATAAATGTTTTCTTTAAACACCAACTCAGTAATTCCATACTTAGGATATTATGTAAAATTGTTGATTAAATTATGTTATCCAACTCTGAGTACTGTCAGCTTGAGGCAATTTATTGGAACTCATGTTTGGAAGAGATTGAAGATATTGACACCTAATCATTCCCTTCAGATATCTAATAACATAGCTGGTTAGACCATTACCTCTAAGGAAGCTTTTGTTTTGTCTTAATTAATAAACTTTACTTTTTAGACCACTTTTATGTTTACAGAAAACTTGAATGAAAATTACAGAATTCCATATATCTCCCTCCCGGAACCCCCCACATATCCCCTATTATCCCTTATTATTAACATTTTGCATTAATGTAGTACATTTGTTTCAATTGATAAGCCAATAATGACACATTATTCTTAACTATAGTCCATAATTTAAAATAGAGTTCATTCTTTGTGTTGTAGAGTTTTTGCCAAAAACATAATGTTATGTATCCACTATTACAGTATCATATGGAATAGTTTCACAGCTAAGGATGCATTTTAATTTAAGATAAATTTGTCATCACCTATACTTAAAAGCCCATATATTAAAAAATTATAAAGCTGCTTCATGTTTTCCAAAGTACAAATTAAACATCGTGTGCATTATGTTCCTCAGAGTTCTTAACCTGCTGTTCATTAGGAGAATGTTTTAATAACAGAAGCAGGTTGATTTCAAGGAACTATATATTTCTTCTTAAACGAGTCAAATGCTCATGACATTTACCTTATTTTCTTCATTTTCAAAGTTAAATTTTAAATCTAATTTTAATAATTCTAATAACGACATCATATCTCTTTCTCTCTTCCAAATGGTTTCTGTCCACTCTCATTTTTCTTTAAACTGAAAATTTTTTTTTTTTTTTTTGTCTTTTGTCTTTTTCCGTGTCCGGCAACGGATCGCAACCCTCAGTGTTGCTCCCGTACCGGACCGGGGACCGGCAACGGGATTGCAACCCTCGGTGTTGCTCCCGCGCCTCGCTCAGCCAGTGAGCGGGAACCGGTCCGTATGTGGGATCCGAACCCTCGGGCAGGAGCGCTGCCGCGCTTCCCAAGCGGCGCACTATCCAGTGCGCCACCGGGCCGGCCCCTAAACTGAAAATATTTTTGAAAAGCTAAATCTATAAATATACTTTATAAATTATAAATATATATTAATGGTATATCTAAGATTCTATAACATAGAAATTTTCCACTTTTTCTATTAACTTTTAAGTTTCTGTAAAACAAACAAACAAAAAAAAAACAAATCCTCTTGAGTAAGTTTGAGTGCTTGGTCCTCGGGCAGAGGTGAATCTTGTCAAATTTGAGAATATATTCCTAGTTGCTTCTAAGTCACAGGTGAACAAGACAACAGGCAATCCAACCAGTGGATAATAAATAGAATTCCCATGTTACCCATTGATGGTAGTAAGCTTTTTAATTTGTGTGACTTGAAAATAATAAAACATGATTAACATTGATGAAGCATGTAACCATTAGCCAGGCACTGTGCATGGATAACTTCATACCCACAGCTGAAGTCAGGACTAACATTTCACCAAGGAGTACTTTTTCAGTTGACAATTGATTTATCCTTATTTCAGGTATTGATTCTACTGGTTGCGTGTACAGTGGGAATTATGTAATACCGCACATTTCTTTGAGCCTCAATAATGCTGAAGAAGTTTGCTTATTTTGATATTAGAGCAAATGAGAATAGCCTTTGTTATAAAATTCTAGAAAAATATAATAGATATATTAATCCAATTCATATTGGTTACAGGTTAGGGACATAGGTGGCAGAAAAACTTATTGACTTTAAATGACTGATCTTTATACAGTTTCCTCCCAGGTGTTTTCTCCAGTGTCAGAGTCTTTGAGGTCAGTTCATCTCATTCATAGGATGTATAGTGACCCTTTGTAGAAAAAGGCACATTTTTTTTCTTCTTTGCAAATGCATTTTTCCCCCAGAGGCCTCTTTCTTTCCTTCCCAAAGCACTCTGACACCTAAATCCAAATAGGTAACTGAGTGCCACCTTAACAGTAAGAGTGACTATGAGGTCCCCTCTCCTGCCTGTCACACCCTAACCCAAACCCCATCTGAAGTAGCTCCAGCTACTGCCCTCTGTAGGACATGTAGGGTATACTCCAATTTAAGAATTACTTTTTAATATGCTATTTACTATGGTGCTCTCAAAGGTCTAACTTTGGCATTCTCTTCACAAGCATTTATCAGTCCTCTTAGCCATTTTTTAAATTTCACCATTTATTAAAGCTGTAGGTTTCAATAACTTAAGTCATGAGTTAAGTTAGATCATTTTGTTCTTTTGTAAGGGAGAGAACGACTAGGAGTCAAACAGCCATGGGCATCGATGTCTCTGAGTTTTCTTTCCCCATCTGTAGAACAGAAAAAACAATTCTCACCTCTGGAGGTTGTTGTTAAGGTTAAAGTATATAACATAATCTTAATTCAGTGTCTTGTTCAATACCTGGCATTCAATGAATATTAATTCATTTTCTTCCACTACCAACAACCTAATACAAAGCCACGTTACTTGAAGTTCCTGAGGATTCTTTTGGTTTTTTGTTGTTGTTGTTTGGTTGGTTTTTTGCTAAATGTGGCTATAGTAGGCTGTGCATTTGTCTAAGTTTCCAGTCTATTTTCTAGCTTTCTGAAAAGTTGTAAGAAATTAATAGATATTTAATGAGCATTTATACCGTCCCTATCACTGTTAAGTGTCATAGGGTAAGAAATTAATAGATATTTAATGAGCATTTATACCGTCCCTATCACTGTTAAGTGTCATAAGTGTCATAAGTGTCAAAACAAAAGAACCAAGACTGTTAAGTGTCATAAGTGTCATAAGTGTCAAAACAAAAGAACCAAGACTGTTAAGTGTCATAAGTGTCATAAGTGTCAAAACAAAAGAACCAAGACTGTTAAGTGTCATAAGTGTCATAAGTGTCAAAACAAAAGAACCAAGACTGTTAAGTGTCATAAGTGTCATAAGTGTCAAAACAAAAGAACCAAGACTGTTAAGTGTCATAAGTGTCATAAGTGTCAAAACAAAAGAACCAAGACTGTTAAGTGTCATAAGTGTCATAAGTGTCAAAACAAAAGAACCAAGACTGTTAAGTGTCATAAGTGTCATAAGTGTCAAAACAAAAGAACCAAGACTGTTAAGTGTCATAAGTGTCATAAGTGTCAAAACAAAAGAACCAAGACTGTTAAGTGTCATAAGTGTCATAAGTGTCAAAACAAAAGAACCAAGACTGTTAAGTGTCATAAGTGTCATAAGTGTCAAAACAAAAGAACCAAGACTGTTAAGTGTCATAAGTGTCATAAGTGTCAAAACAAAAGAACCAAGACTGTTAAGTGTCATAAGTGTCATAAGTGTCAAAACAAAAGAACCAAGACTGTTAAGTGTCATAAGTGTCATAAGTGTCAAAACAAAAGAACCAAGACTGTTAAGTGTCATAAGTGTCATAAGTGTCAAAACAAAAGAACCAAGACTGTTAAGTGTCATAAGTGTCATAAGTGTCAAAACAAAAGAACCAAGACTGTTAAGTGTCATAAGTGTCATAAGTGTCAAAACAAAAGAACCAAGACTGTTAAGTGTCATAAGTGTCATAAGTGTCAAAACAAAAGAACCAAGACTGTTAAGTGTCATAAGTGTCATAAGTGTCAAAACAAAAGAACCAAGACTGTTAAGTGTCATAAGTGTCATAAGTGTCAAAACAAAAGAACCAAGACTGTTAAGTGCAACCCTCAGTGTCGCGCCCGTACCGGACCGGGACCGGCAATGGGATCACAACCCTCGGTGTCGCGCCCGCACCTCGCTCAGCCAGTGAGCGGGAACCGGTCTGTATGTGGGATCTGAACCCTCCGCGGGAGTGCTGCCATGCTCCCAAGTGGCGCACTGTAGCAGTGCGCCACCGGGCCAGCCCAAGACTGAATTTTATTCTAATACTCTTAAGACATAGATATTTTAAATTTCAAATTTATTTTGAGGTTTATTTTGAAAATACACCTTTATTTTCTTTTTTGTTTGAAAATTTATAAAATTGTTAGTACTTAATAGACTATTATAAGCACCATGAGGAATAGGAATTGCAAATTATTCACCTTTTAGTTATCATAAGGTCGTGTAATTCTGGAGCATAGGCACATTCAACTTTAGTAAGTGTATTGCTTTCTTGCCTTAAGCATTTGTTTAAAAATTACATATTAAGACTGTGTGCCAGGAGATGTGTGGGATATACAAGATAACTAACATTTGCCCCTAAGTACCTCTCCTGGTGAGTGTCAGGATGGTTATGAAACTGTGACAGTAGAGCTCAGGTTGCTACACGAAACCTGAGAACAAGAGGTTTGTTCCACCTTCAGTGACTTTGGATGAGTAGGAGTTTGTTAGGGAGTGGAGGCAGTACCCGTGGAAGATGTCGGGAGAATAGCAGGTGTATCCGAGGAGGCCCTGGTATGCAGGGGAGTGGGAAAGGAAGGAAAGGCTTTGGAACAAGGAGATGCTGGGGAACAACTCAGAACTACAGTCTGGCATTCTGTAGTGTGAAAATGCCTTTAATAATGTCAAAATAAAACTTTTGTGTTTCATGCTACTACTGCATTTTATCCTTTCACCTAAACAGAGTTTAGGTTTAGATGTTAGTTGCTTTTGCATTTGTAGTAAAATTAGACACATATATTTATTATCTTTTACAGTGAAGTTTAGCAACTGCAATGGAAAAAGAAAAGTACAGTATGAAAGCAGCGAACCAGCAGATTTCAAGGTGGACGAAGATGGCATGGTGTATGCTGTGAGGAGCTTTCCACTCTCTTCTGAGCATGCTAAGTTCCTGATATATGCCCAAGACAAAGAGACCCAGGAAAAGTGGCAAGTGGCAGTAAAATTGAGCCTCAAGCCAACCTTAACTGAGGACTCAGTGAAGGTATAATGTCAAAATATGGCTTTGGAGCTGATGCTTAAAGATCTGATTTATACAGTTTGAATTAAATATATACTTTGTTTCACACCACATTAATGGATGGCCAATATTTGAATTTTCATGAACTTCAGTCATTTTAATAGATTTGATTTTATTTTTAGTCATGTAAGATATTTTGACTAAATATATTTTAAGGAACCAGAAATTGTATTTAAGAGGTTTGTTTATATTTTTGAGGTTTGTAACTTAAGTTTAATTAGAAGTAGTTGTTTTAAACTTCTTATAAGCTTTACAAGATGTTAAATATAACCACAAAATAAACAATTCTTCACAAGATGTCATCAGTCAAATTTATTTGATGGTAAGTACAGATTTACAGTAGTAACAGAAAGCATTTCTGGCAATGAGTACTGGGTTTTCGTCTTATCCCTTAATAATCAAATTGGGGAGTATGAATTATTTATTCTATGGATATGACTTTTAGGAATGATATACTCCCTCTGGTGGAAGCTGCTATAAGCCCAGATAAAATAAATAAGGTATGTTTCCAACAGAGTACCTTTCAATTCAATTTAACATTTATTGAGTGCTTATTTTGTATCTCAGTATATTAGGAATTTTAAATAATATAAAATAACTTCTTCAGGAAAGTTATAATATTATTTCCTGAATATATTTCTAGTTCTTTGAGTTAATTCAAAACAAATATGAGGGGACATACATATTTTAAAGTCCATGATTTTATGAACTATATTACATTTTATATATTTATTGCACTGTGAAAGATAGGAGGGCACATATTCATTTCTGGTATTTAATTGTAAATGTGATATACACACTTACAATCAAACATGAATGAATAGATCATAGGAAAATATATCATTTTTCTGTTACACCGGTATTGGGGTTTTTGTATGCGAAATTTAATTTGTTAATCTATTAACTGGTAAGGGGAGTCATGCCATTTGGGTAAAATAAAGTGAGAAACTGGCAACTAATGGGGTGAAAAGATGCTTTTGTTGCTGTTGCTTTGCTGTGTTCCAGCAAACTAGCTGGGATATTTGCACTGAAGAAGTAAGGGCTAATGGCTAAATGTCGACAGATATAGGAAGAAACAGAAGAAAATGTTGACATCCAGCAGAGATTAATACCTAATGTGCAAAGTGGGTCATCTACAGCATCCATCATGGCTGACATAGGTTTAGAATAATTACAGCATTAATTCTGTGGGATTTAATAGGGTCATAAATATTTGAGACATTCCTTAGCAATATGTATTAAACTTCTCTTGGAATTCAAATTATATTTTAACACATCAAGATCTAAATTTAATGTACAGTAGCACATTACCTGAACTGTGGTTTAAACTAATGAGAAATATATAAAAGGGTGCTATTAAATTTTGTTCAATTTTAACTACTCTCTGAGATGGTTTATAGAAACTGCAAATAGTTTACACAGCTGAGCCATTATAATAAATTGTTTAGAATTCAATTTTTCAATGAACAGTGTAACCCAAAAACTTTATTGTGTTTTCTGTTATTTTAATAGAACAACAAAAGGGCCTCCAGACTTATTTTTTGTGTGCATAATAAACTGTGATTCCTGCACTTTCAGGTATTCATTAATATTGATGTGCTTCCAGAAAATGTTTTCCCTAGTACTCAAGAATGTCTTGTTGTTTTTTTAATGTGAAGGAATCACAAGAAATTGAAGAAATTGTATTCCCAAGACAATTCACTAAGCACAATGGCTACCTGCAAAGGCAGAAGAGAGACTGGGTTATCCCTCCAATCAATTTGCCAGAAAACTCCAGAGGACCTTTTCCTCAAGAGCTTGTCAGGGTAGGGTGGCACAATTCTAATTGTTTCCAGGGCATGTGGCAAGTGTGTGTTAAAATGTTTTTGTCTATTTATTTATAAAATAGAGTTTATAACTTGCGTATACTAAAAAAATTTTGTTTTGTATAGATGGAATTGCTACAGTGTAGTAGAAATCCTCTTCTCATTTTCCTTTGCTGTCTTTTGGATTATTTATAGATAGAGCTCTCTGTAGGTCCTGGACACTATGGGTGATAATGCTTGTTCAGCTTGCGAATACATCAGCCCTAATGCCAACATGCATTTCCATTCCTACCATACCCACTTTCACAACCCACACACACTTGTTTGCCTGTCTGAAAGCTGGCCTCTCCGTGATGATATTTGCCCTCTACAGATAGCTTTTGGGCCAAAGAAACGTAAAGGACAATCATTGCAAAAATGCCAGCACCAAGGGCATTTGAGAGTTTTTTAAAGAAAGAAAAAAAAAAAGGACCTCCGATACCATTAACAGAATCCCTGGGGTAGTGCAAAACCATAGTCTTTCAAATCTGAAAAGGAAGTTTTTTCACTTACTACAGATGCATTTCATCAGATGCAGAAAAACAGTTACAGATATTTTTGCATGTTTGATAAAATTAGCAACCCATTATTTATTGCAAAAGGATGTAAGACAAAGTTGTCGTGTTCCTATTTATTACAATGTTAATGTTTCTGTGTATGATTGTTTTAGCATTCCAACATTTACTTACTGAATGCTGTGTTTTTTTAATAAAGCACTTATTTGTGTTGTGTATTCTGTCCTAACGCACGTTATAATTCAATTTAACAATGGACATAACCCCTAGATAAAGATGCTTTCTATGAGAAAGAACAGAATTTTGCCTTAATTTGAAGAAAAAACCAAAAACTAGATTCTATTAATGGATTAAATATATTTACCTCATACACAAGGATCTCTTGCTATTATTACCTCCAAACCATTTAGCTTAATCTTCCCTTCCTTTAGCCTGTCCTGCCTCCTGTGACTGCTCATATATTGACTTCATTTTCCTGGAAGTAGTTGAATTTGGAGAAAACAGTGAGCTGTAGTGGGTATAGATGGAATTGCTACAGTGTTGTAGAAAGTGTTTGAGTATAAAAATATATTTTAAAATACTTTCATGTATGCCTTGTTATTAATGAAGAATTTTGGTATTGGGTGCCACCTTAAAGTGATATGGACAGCTTTGGTTGTAATGGACAGTGTTGTTAGTACAGTCCAAGTACAGAAATCCAATGTCCAGGCTCAACCATAATATTAGAGTTTGATGTGAGAATATTTCATGTTATGGTTAGACAATTATTTCTTGTCGTAACTTATGCAAGCAGGTGAGCAACTTTTATTTTAATTAAATTGGACACCTATTACTGTATTAAACAGTCTAACCTAGAAACTCCCAGGATAGAAATTAATTGTTTAAAAACACACTTCTAAATTTTGCCTTTTTGCACTGCTTCTAGTGAATGTTCTTTTAGATGTTAATGTTGCCCCCAGTCTTTCTGATGATAGGTGACATCTTTTTTTTAAGCCTATCACCCAAAAAGCAAAGAGAAGGTACGGGCACTGGGAGAGTTTCAGTGGTTTTCTGGAAAGAGATGGTGGAGGTTGTGACTGAAAAAGGCATGAAGTGTGGAGTGCTCTGTCTCTGATAATAAGCTCATTTTGCCTCTCATTTGATGTAATTGTTTTCTTGATCCTCAGATCAGGTCTGATAGAGATAAAAACCTTTCCCTGCGGTACAGCGTAACTGGTCCAGGAGCTGACCAGCCTCCAACTGGTATCTTCATTATTAATCCAATCTCAGGTCAGCTGTCAGTAACAAAGCCTCTGGATCGCGAGCTGATAGCCCGTTTTCATGTAAGATTCCAACCAGCTAATAATTCTCTGTATTTATACTCTTCAAAATGTGTGCCGAGTTTACCATTGCTGCCTATAACAGTCCAAAAGCCTTGATACTGAGAGTTATAACACCAGAAATGTATTTGTAGTCTTTGGTTTACTTTAATAATTTTCTTGGTTTTATAGAATTGATGAATGCTCTTAGTAAAAAACAGTGTCAAAAAAAATAAAACAAACAAGAAAGTGAAGTTCCCTAAAAATCTCATTGCTTTTTACATGTTAATACTTGCCTTCAGATATGTGGCTAAGAACCTATAAGAACAAATTTATACGAATGGAGTCAAAACTGTTGCATGTAAAATATATAGAGATCACAACCTTGTTAATGGATGCATGTTATTCCAATCAAAGGGAGTTCGCTGTTCCTGTCTCATGTTGAATTGTCTTTCAGATCATTTATCTTTTTCTCTCACTGTCATTAAGAACTTTTGTCTATCAGGAATCTTAATGCTTGGTTTGGCCTATAGTTTCTCCTGCTGTTGCTTGTTTCTAAACATTGTTTATACTTTTTGCCATAGTATAACATAGTATTTGCATTGTAAAATTCATGTTTTTAAATTTTATTATACATCCATCTTTCTAGAGACGTTGATAATGTCCTTCCCTCCTCCAAGATGCTAGTTTCCTCAGTTTTGATCTGTTGTATTTTTTCATTTAAATTTTTAACCTGTGGAATTGTTTTAATAAAAAGAGAAAGGAGAGGTATATGGACCCATTTTGTTTTTTCTTTATGGCTAGCTAGTTGTCCCAACAGAATGTATTGAATTAGTTTCCCACGGATTTATCAACGACACTTAGTCATTAAAACTTTTGTCCCTCATGTGCAAGTGTTTGTTTCTAGACTCTTATTTTGCCCACTAATATACTTGTTAGATTTTTGCACTGGACAAACTTTTAAAATTATTGAAGTTTTTAGACTACAACAGTTTCCCCTAGATCTAAACAGACAAATAAGCATATGATAAATTAAAAATGTTTTAAGCACTATTACTTAATATACCCTCCTCCTAAAGGCCTTGATTGATTTATCAGCTCATTCTTTTAAATTTCTTGAAGAAACAGATTTTTTGTTTTAATACAAAAAATTCTACATGCATGTTTTATATGAATTCATACAATCTGAACTCCTATGGTTGAAACTAAGGAAATAAATATTGTCACGTCAATTTGGGGG
The DNA here is from genome assembly GCF_000696425.1 of Galeopterus variegatus. Taxonomy (NCBI): domain Eukaryota; kingdom Metazoa; phylum Chordata; class Mammalia; order Dermoptera; family Cynocephalidae; genus Galeopterus; species Galeopterus variegatus. Next base: position 568,661 of record NW_007726618.1, on the reverse strand, counting down.
TAAATTGTTGCATTCCAAATGCTTGCTGCTTACACATTAAAAAAGTGATACCCATAACAAAATAGAATTAATTATAGGATTGCAAGTATTAAGAATCAGTATTAAGATTCAGTATTTTATGTAATTCAGTTAAGTTTCAGTATTAAGAATCTATTAATGTAATGTAATGAATTAAATAAGTCGAGAGAAAAAGGATTGTCTGTATAAGTGTTGAAAAACTATAATAAAATTTATGTTGTTTCGCATGTTTAGTACCTCAAAATGAAAAGATATGTTGATGCTTCTTTAACTCGATAGAGCATATCCAGCAGAAATCAGCATCCAGCATCAGACTTAACAGGAAAACCATAGATGCATTTCAGTTAAAAAGAAACAATTCAATGGACCACAACATAGTCACTAAAAGAGTGAAATGGATCTCTATGTGCTGGATAAAAAGACTGAAGAATTCTGCTAAAAGTAGCTGAGTGATTATATTTGTTTAAAAAAGAAAATTAGATAAAATTTCTAGAGAATACTTATAAAACTGAGAACTGGAGCTGGGGAGAGGAACATCTTACATACTCGTGTACTTTTGATGTTTATGAGTGATTTTTTCGTAAAAAAAAACTACTGTCAAAATATTCTGTGTACACTTAATTCTTTCTAGGTTCTCTTCTGTTCTCTTGATCTCTGTGACTATTTTATGCTAGTACCACATTCTTAATCACCCTGACTCTATCATATGTGCTGGTTAGCAGAAGAATTTTGGAGCTGGACAGAACTGGCTTTGGATCTGGGTTCTGTTAACAGACAGAACAATGTCACCTGTACAAGTTACCTAGCCTTTCTGAATTACAATATCCTCATTTTCAAATGCTGATAATTTCTGCCTCACTCTATTGTATGTGAATTAAATAAGTTAAAATCCAAAATCCGTTATACTTTGAGCACAATGCCTAGTATGTATAAGTGGTAGCTTTTTCCTACTATGTCTACCCTAATTATATGGAGTTGGGCTAACTTAAATGTTGATGGGAAGAACCACTTTTTTCATCTCTCAGTTCGTTCTTTCTATTTTAGCGGCATTGTGATTGTTAATTTAATATTCTCACAGACATAAATCTGTTAAGTAATTTTGCTTTCTGATGACTTTTGCAGTTGAGGGCACATGCAGTGGATATTAATGGAAACCAAGTGGAGAACCCCATTGACATCGTCATTAATGTTATTGATATGAATGATAACAGACCTGAGTTCTTACACCAGGTTTGGAATGGGACAGTTCCTGAGGGATCAAAGCCTGGTAAGTTTGAAGATAATAATTTGGAAATGATTTGAGGAAATGTAATCAGCATTGTCATATAAACGAGAAAAGGAGAAAACACATGAGCCTTTGAGTATTACTTTCTTTCATTCATGATGCTTTTAGGGAAACAGAAAGGTAACTTAGAGAAAAACTGAATGAAGAAAGAAAACAAAAATATCCCTCTACTGCCCACAATGACTTTTTTCCACCTTTGAAAAAAGTACACACTATAGTGTTTGATTCTGTTCTATAGAATCTATAGGATCCTTTCATTTTGCTATAGTTGGTGCAATTAGGGCAGCTTGTAAATGAACACCAGAAAACTAGAGTCTTTGTGTTCATAAAGCACAGATTTAATCCTATGAGATGTGGCAGCAATGTAAATGCAATTGGGAATCTTCGAAGATACTTGGTATTCCTGGGACCAGGTGGTGAAGTAAACCAAAAGCAGGAAGGGGCTTGGGGACAGATGTGATTGCTGCCTTCCAGCTCTACTGGAGATTTACTTTCAGGGAGGCCCTAATGTACTCTGGAGCCCTCTCTTTTCAACCTGCATAATGAAAAGTGCCCTGGCCTAGAAACAGCACTTTCTGAAAGTCTCTCACCATATAAATAAAGTGGTAATTGACTAAGATTTTAGATTCTTGTACTGAAAACCCCGCTGACTTCCATCACAGTAGCATAGACAGGCCAGAAAGGCCTATTTAGTCTGAAAAACTAGTGGACAAGACAATGAGTTGATATTCAGATGGTAAAAGTAAGTGTTTGGCCAACCTTTCTGAGATGATTTAGTGTTCAGAGAGATTTGATTAGCCGTATTAATTTTATTTGTGTTTTAAAAAGCCTCAGCATTTAAAATCATACCATATAATACCTTTGTCATCTATACCAATTTAGGTACCTCCCTTATGTATAAGCCAATTTATAGATATAGTCAACTGTGCATTAAACCCATACTTTTTCTTGGCCCAAGGGCACTTCTCTGCACCTTCAGAAAGGAGGGGTGGGTTGGTGCAGGAGCTGCAGCGTTGCCAGCCAGGGACACAGGCTTCTCCAGTGTCCCATCACCACCCTGAAGCTTTAGCCCCCAAAGGGTTACTGGCATAACAATAACCACCAAGTGCTTTTCACAGCACAACATCTGAATACAAGTAATCCAACAGCAGAACATTTTGCTTTTTTTTTTCTTCCCCAGGAGGCCTCAGGGAACCTGTCAAATCCTTTCAGTTCCAAACACTGGGAGCAGAGATGGGAAGAAAGAGGAGTTGGAGGCCCTAATGTACTCTGGAGCCCTCTCTTTTCAACCTGCATAATGAAAAGTGCCCTGGCCTAGAAACAGCACTTTCTGAAAGTCTCTCACCATATAAATAAAGTGGTAATTGACTAAGATTTTAGATTCTTGTACTGAAAACCCCGCTGACTTCCATCACAGTAGCATAGACAGGCCAGAAAGGCCTATTTAGTCTGAAAAACTAGTGGACAAGACAATGAGTTGATATTCAGATGGTAAAAGTAAGTGTTTGGCCAGCCTTTCTGAGATGATTTAGTGTTCAGAGAGATTTGATTAGCCGTATTAATTTTATTTGTGTTTTAAAAAGCCTCAGCATTTAAAATCATACCACATAATACCTTTGTCATCTATACCAATTTAGGTAGCTCCCTTATGTATAAGCCAATTTATAGATATAGTCAACTGTGCATTAAACCCATACTTTTTCTTGGTCCAAGGGCACTTCTCTGCACCTTCAGAAAGGAGGGGTGGGGCATGTTTACAATCAACAATGAGACTGGTGATATTATCACAGTGGCAGCTGGACTTGATCGAGAAGTAAGCCAAACAGAGATTGTATTTGAATTTGTTTTTAATCTTACAGGTACATAGTATCACATACACTTTATCTCCAGGTAATAATATATCTACGATATTATTCAAATGCTAATTTTCATTAAGAAATTTTCCATACGATTTTCTACAGAATTTCAAATTGGTTTGATGATGTACGTATACTGAATCAATAATTGCTGGCCTGTGTAATACTGGATGTGATAATTGACTAAGTTAAGCTAGTACTCCCTGGTATCTCACTTTTAAAATTGTTAGCATTTCCTTCATAGTCAAAGGTTTCTATGAGGATTTAAATTAAAAACTATGGCCAAATACTGTGTGCATAAATTTAAGGTAATTTTTTAATGCTTATATTTTTGAGAAGCTACAAATAACATGTATATGATTAGGTTTTCTGTAGCACCTGTAGATAGCCTGATTTTGTACAAAGACAATTATCTTCTTTGTTAGAACTTACCCCTTAACTGTAAGATTAATTTATTTAACAGGTTTGATCACTAGTAACTGCATTAATTCTACTCACAAGCACTTAACATTATAAATGCAGAGAAATACACTTTTGGCATAATATTTTGTTGAAAAGGCATAAAATGTTGAAGGCATTGAATTACTATGTCGTATCACAGTTTGAGAGGGAATGGGCATGTTGATTGATTCTAGGTGGGTTGTCTCACTGTGACAGCAGGGTTGTCACCCTGCTCCTACACAATTCTGCGTTTTGTTTATGAGATCCCCTCTGCCAGGAATGCCTTGCACCTTTTTCTTGACCTTGAACCTTCCAGTTCTTCAGGTTCTGATTCAAGCCCTTTCCTGAAACCTCCAGCCCTGATGAAACTTTTACCTCCTTTCTCTCTTCTGTCCTGACCATTTTCTCACAGATCTCAAGGTCATTATTTGGACCGTCTGTAATCATTGTTAGAGTGAATTATCAAAGTGCCAACTCATAGAGATTCGTGCTTTGTAGATTTCTGGCTGAGCCAGCTTTTACTGTAATGAGACTTCAGATTATGTATGTCAAAAGGAAGCATTATACTTACTAAATATTATTGACAAGGATTGTAGAAGTGGGTTTTTTGACTCTTTATTTGCCATAGTAGCTTTCACTTGAATTGGATCGAAGAAAACATAACTATTGCAATTATCTATATACACAGCATAATGCTAGAAGCACTGTAATAAAGTAATGTGAGCCAATCAAGATTACTTTATTCACAGCTGAGCTGAGATCCTCACTTACAAGTTAGATGTATGCCTACGACAATGTACCTATTACCTTCCAAGTGTCAACAATTCTTTTTCTAGGAATATTTTGCTTAACAGATCGTTGAAATGCATTCAGTTTTTGCAATAGTACTTTGAGTTCAGTGATATCCAGAACATGTATATCTTTTCACCTCTTCCATTATTGTATGAAATACTATACTTGTATGCCGATAAACTCAGTATGAATGCCATATTTTATATGAGAATATGGGCTATTTTTCAATATTCTCTCTTGAGTGCCAGATCATTACCTTCCAAGTGTCAACAATTCTTTTTCTAGGAATATTTTGCTTAACAGATCGTTGAAATTCATTTAGTTTTTGCAATAGTACTTTGAGTTCAGTGATATCCAGAACATGTATATCTTTTCACCTCTTCCATTATTGTATGAAATACTATACTTGTATGTCGATAAACTCAGTATGAATGCCATATTTTATATGAGAATATGGGCTATTTTTCAATATTCTCTCTTGAGTGCCAGATCGTTCGTGCACCAAGTAGATATAGCTCATTTCACAATCCTAGTATTTCTCTTTCATTCACACTGTCATTATGAGATACAGAAATGGGGCTTCATCCTGTTTTCATATAGTAATATTCCTCTCACATTGAGACTGGCTGTTTCATGGAAAGAAAGAAGCATGGAGAATTAAAGTGAGTTTTACTAAAACAGACCAACCGTGTTTTAAAATCAAAGCGAATGTATTTAGTTTAGAGAATGAAAGCCTGAAGAGGCTCTTTAATTGTGGGTAAGTCGGTCTTAAGTGGATGGAGAAGCCATCCATTCACTACCCCTTGATGAAACTAATGCAGAAATGGATTTGAAACTACAGAAGTGTGGGTTAGATACAGTATGAGAAATAGCTTCTTGACAGTGAAATTATTAAACACAACGATGAGTTACTAGGGAAAATTATGGAAAACCTTCCTTTTCAGGAAGTCATTTAACATAGGAAAAAAAATGTATCTACCTCGGATGGTTTATGGTAATTCTGCCTGAGGCCGGGGATAAATTACTTTGACTTTTTCAGGCCTCGCGCAGGCTTGAATGTATTTTATTTCTATTAGAATTCACAGTTTCTTTTCTGTCACAAGTAATTTTAGTCATCGTTCTCCCAGGATATATGACACCTTTAAGTGATTGAACTCCTGATCATTGAAATGCTTACTGAAGTTCAGCTTTTTATTTTTCTTTAATCTACAGGTTTAAAAAATATCAATTCTTCAGTTTCTCTGGAGCTAAAGCTATACCCATCACATTACTCAGTCTTCAGATTTTTATCTTCCTCTGACCTCCCTCTTGTTACATCACTTGGTGGTGGCTATTTCTGGCATTTTCTTCTTTTTTCAAGCCTTCTCTTTTCATATCCATCTCCTGCCCTTTTTGGACAGGACTACCAAAGCCTCACCCCCTGCTTAGCCAGGTTTGAATTCTCACTCTGGCTGTTATGGGCTATTTGACCTTCAGTGTATTAACCTGAAACCTCAGTTCCCACATCTGTAAGTGGAGATAATAATATTACAACCTCATTGCATGGTTGTAAGGGTTATCTAGCATGGTGCATAAAACATTCAGCACAGTGTGCTATAAATACTAGCCATCATTTGCCATTTAAATGGGGCAGCAGCATGTACTGGTTGGATACCATTGCTTTTACTTCTCTTCATGATTTTTCTCATGGCAAAGAAATTCATTATACCTTCTGTTTTCCAAGCCTAATACTCCTTTCATTTGTGCTCTCAACTCCATGTTTTATCCTGAAGGAGTGTTCTGTTTTCTGTTGTGTCGCCAGGCTTCCCTTCTCCGCAGGTCCCTTCATAATCTACAAACACTCAGAGTCTCTTCTGGGGTAAAATAGCTCTCCACACCTGTAGGGGATGCAGTCAGAGCTCTTTAATATAGCATTCCAGACCCTCTGTGACCTGGGCCCCAAAGCCTTCTTCAGCCTAACCCACCAGAATTCTCTGCCTCCCGCTTACGAACACATGATGTTCAGCCATTCATACAACCACATGCAATTCCTTGTACGAGTGTGGGGTTTATATTCTTCTGTTTCCTCTGCCTGCATATTTCTTTCCCATGTACAGAGACTGTTACATAGAAATTGTATCAGCATTCCCACACTCAGCATTCAGTGAGGCAGAAGTTCCTCATCTTCTTACCCTGAACAGGAATGCTGAAGGATGGTCAAGTTGTTAGACTTTTCTCCAGCAGTTCAACCCCAGACTTCTCAACAGGGCAGCCAAGACTCACCACTCAACTCCCGTCCTTCCTTGCTGCCTGGAATACAGCTTCGTGCCTGCTTCCCCTACTCACGATGTGCACATGCTGCACATATATTCTTGGAGGCACGTACATAGTGGAGGGATTGATGGTGCAGACTCTCGACTCAGTGAGACCTGGGCTCAAGTCTGTCTATGGGAGGGTGTCTGTGGCAAGTTTCCTCACGTTCCTAAGTCTGTGTCCTCATCTGTAAAACAAGGATAAAAACTCCACATTCCTTATAGGATTTTTGTGAGGAGTAAATGAGATCATGTACAAATGATTGGCACTGTGTCTGGCACATAGTACTCAACCTCAAGGAAAGTCATTGTATTTTATTATCAAGGCCCTCAGAACGGTGTTGGCATACAGTACGCATGCTGCAAATTTCAGACTTCAGAGTTACAAGATCAGAAGTAATCTCAGTCCTGTTTCACAGATGAGAGATCGGGGACTCAGCAGTGAAGCATTTGAACAGGGTCACAAATCTGTACTTACCACTTCTGGTGACATTACTACTTCACTGTCCATCCCCTAACTCAGTCCATCCAAAAGCAAATCTATCATCTTCTCCCTAAAGATGTCATTTGTAATGAATTTCCTGTTTCATGTGACCACTCTCCCAAGGTCCTGGTCTAATTGACTTTACCAGGCAGTGGTCCATCCACCCCCAGTGTATTTAGTCAGCAAGGTCTTTTCCGTTTACCCCCAAGACACCTCTTGCATTCCTTCCTCCCTCAGGAGTATGAGGACCAGTTGGGACATTTCTTTTAAAGGTTCCTTACATCACTTCTTCCTACCCATACTGCAGTTGCACGGGGTATTTATTCCTGTGATCCATTACTACCTTCTCTATCACCTAATGAATGCGAGGCCATATCTGGTTTTGTTCACTATTTTATCCGAATAAATGCTATATTGCCTGGCATCTAGCAGACATTCTGTGAATGTTTGCTGAATGAATGACGGAATGCTCTCACCTCCTCATTCACTGATACCACTCTCGTTCAGGGTTTCAAAAGTGTGCTACACGTGTATAATGATTTTGACTGGACATACAGAGAAACCTCAAGGGACAGCAAGAGACCACAAGCCTTGTAGATGCTACTGCATCAAGCAGACAATGCCGGAATCCAAGAATTGTGTTGTTTGTTTTTTACAGCTATGTTTATGACAATTAATTCTAGTTTTCTATTTATAGTAACTTTTAAATTAATTTAAACTTTGAAAAAAAGGGAGTCCATATCAAGATAAATAGGAAATGACTCATAGTATAGAAATGCGAGGATATGACAGAACTGGGAAGATTGTACATGAATCACTGCAGTTTGGGAAATAGCTAGTTTATGCTCCCAATATATGTTTTAATAAATTATTGCTACCCATGTAAATAAGAGGATGGGTTTTTTAAACCTAAAATGATTTTTATAAAGTAATGTAAGCCTCTAGTTTTCTTATCTATTCATCCGTCCAACCACAAAGTCAAAAGCATCTATTGTTAGCTTATTCTGTTATTGTGCTATATACCAGTGACACAGACCTGAGCAAAGCAAGGGTCCTGAGGAGAGAGGGGTGTGTGTGTATGTGCATGTCTGTTTGTGCACACACGTGCGTAATGGCAAGATCAGACATACAACTAACAGCCAAAAAACTAGAAACAGTGATAGAAGCATGTCGTGGGGGCAGAGTCCTGAGGACACAAGCAGCTGTGGCTCTAGAAGTTGTCTCTGAGCTTACTTTTAAGATGTATATCTTCCAGGCTTAGAATGAAGGGAAGGATATACTAGGACATGGTTTCTCCGCCATGGCACTGTTTACAAGGTGTGGAGTAATGAATGAGAGGGGACAGCTTTGATAAAATAGGTAAGTCACAGAGATGGAAGGATTTGACAACAAGCAGATGAGTTGAGATTTAATCCCATATAGAACTGGAAGTGAGGGAAAGTTTTTAAGCAGAATCCCCTTGATCAGATGAGGGACTATGAGGGTGGGAAGTCAAATTCTTATGGAATCTAAATGTCAGTCACTCAGAACCATATGCCCAATGACTAAATTAGGCAGGAAGCTCTAAATAGTTCAGTTGTCTAAAACCGGTTGTCATGTCTTCCGTACAAATGTATGAGTGTTTTACCAATCAGGCATTTGAAAATGGAGATTATGTTATTTACCAAGTGGGTATTTTTTCTTTATTTAAAGAGGCTTTGTATTTTAGAAATAACAGTGTTCTTTTATAACTTAAAGGTTTCAAAACTAGCTTGAAGCAATAGGAAATTTCAAGTGTTAGCTACCAATCCCAGTATTTCAGCTCCATGGATAATCGTATATATTATACCTATATAATTTTAAAGATTTTTTTTAGAATAGATTTTAGGAAAGAAATGTATCTCCATATAACATCTATGTGGGGTTTGTTTTTATCTTAAAAAGATAAACTTCAGTTTTTTTTTTTCTTTTTATGAGAATGTTCATCTGTTTCTCCAAATAGCTGCTAACAAGTATTTCAGCTCCATGGATAATCGTATATATTATACCTATATAATTTTAAAGATTTTTTTTTAGAATAGATTTTAGGAAAGAAATGTATCTCCATATAACATCTATGTGGGGTTTTTTTTTATCTTAAAAAGATAAACTTCAGTTTTTTTTTCTTTTTATGAGAATGTTCATCTGTTTCTCCAAATAGCTGCTAACAAAAATTGCATTTCAAAAGTCAAAACAAATATATATTTTCATGGTTTTCAGATGGGAGGTTGAACTGAATGCCCTGGAAAATGCTCTCACTACCATGAGAGAATAACCTGACGTGACACTCTTGATTAGGAAGGGAAACCACTGAGAAATATTGTATCCTACTTAAACATTTTAGTGAGGTGTTATGGGTTAAGAAAAATTAAAATGGCTGAACCAGCACTAGTTTTATTTTTTTTTATTCAAAAAAGTGTGCTATTTTCTCTTTTCAGAAGACAAGAAATAACTAAAATAAATAACTGCTAGAGATTGACATTCGGGTGAACAAAGACTTAAAATCTAATGTTTGAGGTTTGGCTTTCCCTCCTACTCTTTTCCTCTTTTCTTTTCTTTGCCCCTCCCTGTAACGACTAAAAAGCTACAATTTGTGTCTGTTCTATCCAAGCTCCAGAAATCCTCTTAAGAATGGCCATTCATACTGTTAGCTATATTTAGATGCAGGGAAACCGCACTTTGCACTGACAGTTTACTTTTGTATGAAGAAGTGAGTTTTGTTGTTCAAAATGTTTTCACATTTATGAAAATTATCTATTTTTTTTATATGTGCCAATTTCCACAGAGATTCAAATGATTTTTAGATAATGTTTTTGGCTGGATGCTCCTAATATAAAACTTAGACAGCTAGTGCTACAGTCTTACCAGACAATCTCATGATTTTATCTGAGACACATTACAGCTTAATTTGGCTCCCTTTTAAAACAATCTGAAATTTGAAAGTAGTGGAGGGCTAACTGGTTAGTTCAGTTGGTAGAACATGCTGTTGATAACATCAATGTCAAGGGTTCAGATCCCTGCACCAGCCAGCCGCAAAAAAGAAAAAGAAAAAAGAAAGCACATGCCTTTCTAATAATAATTATCTACTTATAAATGTATCCATGTATCCATATTGATAACCATTATAGGTCTGTCCTCAAAACAGTGGACACAATGAGTGTTATGCCCAAATACCAATCCGTTCAGTATGCAGTTATTAAATACCTACTGTGTTCCAGGACTAAGGATATAAGCATAAACCGTTTAATTAGGTTTTGACATTGTTTAGGAATATATCTCTTCTGTATAGTTTCAAATAGCATGTACTAATGGAAATTAGGGAAAAGTATTATATCGACCCTGTTATAATAGAAAGTCTATATAAAATGAAAGCATGTATACTTTGTAAATTATGCTTTCTTCTCTCTGCCTGAGATTCTTCATGTCTTTAGCATTCTAAACTAGGCAGAAATTAACATACGAGAAAGTAAATACAAATCAAATGACTTGAATGCTTGATCACAATCTTGTGGAGTGAAGAAAGGGAGAGGTTGAAACCAGATGGAGGTTTTGCTTAGCTGTGAATTTCACACATCTGCAATGCATGCCATTTTGTGTGCAGAGGTGAATATACACAGTTAAATCTCCCTAGACAAGGACCAGACCTGTGCTTTGTAAGTTAAAGTAAACTCCACTTGGGAGATTTCAAGTAATGTTAATCAGAATGAATGATGCGTGCTCTCCAGGTGTAATAAAGAGCCTTTTACAGAACAACTGTTATGTCTTCTTGAGGAATTAGTTTCATTTAAGTTGTTATCTTAATGTCTTTGTAGAAAGTGCAACAGTATACGTTAATAATTCAGGCTACAGACATGGAAGGCAATCCCACATACGGCCTTTCCAACACAGCTACGGCCGTCATCACAGTGACAGATGTCAATGACAATCCTCCAGAGTTTACTGCCATGACAGTAAGTACAGCATGTCACTCATAGAGCTTTAGGTCTGTGGTCCATTACTGAGAAGTTTTATCATGAATAATAAATGTGTTAAGTAGAGGTAGAACTTGCTTAACCTAAGAGTAGAATGTAACTGAATCAGATGTTTCTGTCATCAGGGCTTTAAATAAAGCATCCAAGTAATTTGTTTCCTCGTAGTTTCCAAGTCCACTGTTAAAGTTGTTAAAATATGCTGCCTGGAAAAAATGCCCTAAAAAGACCTTGTGCTTTTATAACAGAATACTTGTAAATATCTTCAGGTGCATGAACTACATGACTGATTTATGCTACTTCTTCAGCATGTAATTATCTGTATCTCAAGTAAAATTATTTCCTGCAAACAAGTCCTCTCCGACCACCCCACATTAATCACCCAGATACTCACAAATGGATGCTCATTTTAATATTAATAAAACTGTAACGTAATTTGGGGGAAAATGGGCTAGTGAAAAATGTTATATAGTATTTTTAAAATCAGACATAAATGCTGTGATTACCTGCATTACTGATCTCCTCATTTAGTGTAGATAATAAAGATTTAATGGGGCAGTAAAGTTAGGATGGTGTGGTCATCAGGACGATTTGTCCTTCAGTCCACTTCGCTCCTCTGACTGAGGTTTGTCTTTCTTGTAGTTCTATGGCGAAGTCCCCGAAAACAGGGTAGATGTCATAGTAGCTAATCTAACTGTGACTGACAAGGATCAGCCCCACACACCAGCCTGGAATGCAGTGTACAGAATCAGTGGTGGAGACCCTACAGGACGGTTTGCCATTCAAACTGACCCAAACAGCAATGACGGGCTGGTCACCGTGGTAAAAGTAAGTGTTCCTCAGACCATTGATGTCTCTGATGGCTACCCAGCAATGACCAATATATGTACCACCCCCCTCCCATTATTTGGCTGTTGAATCTTAGGACTTTTTTCTTTCAAACATCTCTAAATCTGGAATGCATATATATTTGGGGTGTAATGTGTTACTGTGTAATTTATGTTGAGGCTGAGGCCAATAAAGATACTCTCACATTATTACTGGAATATGATCGTTTTTAAATTTGTTAGGACATTTTTACCAATCTGAAGACAGGACTGACCTCAACAATGTTAATTGTGGATGTATTTGACATATTAGTGATATGTCACATTCTGAAGCCAATTGATAGCTATCAAGAATGATCTATCACATGTACTGTCCTCATGTCTACAGTTATTAGAGTATTGACAGGGAGTGAATGGGCCAGAAAATATCATAGAAGTAAAGTGGACTGAGTAGGCAAGAAGAGGCCCTACATGTTTAAAAGGTTTTGCATTTATGTTGCTGTTTTTAAATGCACTTTCCAAGACTTTAGTAAGTTGATTCTTCTGACCTTTACTTGTCAGAAAAGAATCAAAACAATTGAGTGCTGGAAGCTAGGGGGACGTTCTTCAAGTATAATAAATGTGTAGCTGTAATGGAAAAGTTCTTTAAAGGGAATGTGCCTTCCTTTTAACAACCCAGTGAAGAGATTTACTTCTTTGCCTCCCACCAAACCCTCTTGATTTGTAAGTGGATACAAATGTTGGCCTTACATAGAAAACTGTCAATAATGATGTATGTGCTGCTGTCCCTGCTGTGCCCTTGACACTGTGTGACCATCACCAGTTATTTAACCTCTGTAAACCTCAGGTTCCTCATGCAGAAGGTGGGACCAATAACCTCTCAAAGCCATAGCATTGTCATGAGGGATAAATGAGCTTTCTACACATAAGAGACTTAGAGCTGTGCATATACCACTTAGCATAAATAAGTGCTATGTCAGAGATATTGCATGTGGCTAATGAAATCACTGAAAATAATATAATCTTACTTTCTGGCTTTTTTCCTGTCTTGTTTAAAATTCCTGAGAAAGACAAGTTGAATTGGGGATTTGAGAGCAGGAGAAAAAATCTATGTGTGTGAAGATTTGAGGAGGGGGTCTAGGCTAAGAAACCAGTGCAGTTTGTGCTGATAGTTTCCTTCTGAGCTTCAGCTCTTAATCAGTGATGGCATGAGAGTTCTTGATGCCTGCTTTTGTCCATTTGTTATAGCACAGTAATGTTTATTTGCACCTCCACCAGAAGGTGATGAAGGGAACTTAAGAGTGAACGTTCAGTCTGGTCACTTGACTCCTGTAATATTCTAGTGACAGCAGCATTCAGTGAACCATTGGAAGTTAATATTTACTTAAAGGGTTATTGTGCACTGCATTTATCTAGAGTATTATTCTTAGATTTGGGACTTCTACAGACCAGTAAAATGCCCAAAATTATTTTGGAAGACAGCCAGAGTTTTAGTTTGCTAAGAAAAAGGGGAAAAAAAAATAAAAACCTTCCACCTTAAAACACTATTATTTTAAAAAGGTGTATGTGTGTACATATTATACTTTAGAATGTGTACTTCAAATTATGAAAGATACTTTTAAATCGAATAAGTTTATTTTTATGAAAAAATCCCATTTTCTGGTTTTTGGTTTTGTTTTCTTCAATTCATCACAGACTGGTAAAAACTTTCCCATATGAGGAGACATCTTTATACCAATGTTTGGGAATACAGATCTAGACCATCCGGCTCTCAGTTGACCTAACATCATTTAGTATTTTTAGTCAACAATGCTGGTTTTAATAATAACCAGGTTTTTAGATGTACCTAAGTAAATTTATACAATAGTCATGTGCATTATTTTGTGAACATAAATCTTTGAAATACCCAAGATTTAAAAATAGGTCTAATTAGGATAAATATTTCGATCATTAACCATGTTAATGCATGTTTTCCAGAAATTTGAGAAGAACATTATGGTGTACTGAGTGAAAAAAATAATGTTTTGGAAATTGAGTTGATAAAAGAATAAACTGCAGAATGTAAATTCTTCTTTCCTGCTAAAATATGATTTTTTCTTTCCCCCAGCCAATCGACTTTGAAACAAATAGGATGTTTGTCCTTACTGTCGCTGCAGAAAATCAAGTGCCATTAGCCAAGGGAATTCAGCACCCACCTCAGTCAACTGCAACTGTGTCTGTTACAGTTATAGATGTGAATGAAAGCCCTTATTTTACCATGAATCCCAAGTTCATTCGCCAAGAAGAAGGCCTCCATGCTGGTACCATGTTGACAACATTCATTGCTCAGGACCCAGATCGATATATGCAGCAAAACATTAGGTATGAAATGCAATTTACAGTGTTTTTATAATTTACATTATGTTCTATGCTGTGAATAAAATTTATCTAATTTACCATTTGAGTAAGAAATTTTCATTGGAACCAAAACTACTTATTAGCTGATGATTTTAAATTCTTTGATCAATTTTCCTCTGAGTAAATCACTGACTATTAAAGAGAAAGTTTAAGAACTTTCTCTTTAGCCTGTGCCTTTATACCAAACATCACAAAAGATGGTTCTATAGTGAGTAAATATGGAACTTTCAGAAGCTTTTAGAATTTGTCTCTCCTTCATACATCACAAAGAAAAGAAAACTCATGCCAAAACCAAGATCTAAGAACTAATTATTTTCATCCCTTACCTGTATAGTAATTATTGCATTTATAATACGTATCAGTAAAGATTTCTAGCCTCAGCAAAATCTAATTTATCCTTCCCAATGAGGGAGTAGATGGCTGGCAGAGCACACCTCACACGACTATTCTCTGCAGCTGGTGATGATAATTTTTCAAATTAGTTCATATTTTATTTAACTTCTTTCAGAATTGCTCCTAACAGATAACTGCATATATTCTCAATTTCTCTAGGCATTGAAATCAAGATAAACAGCCAATTAATAAGTGCATTGAAATCCTACAAATTTTGCGTCTCAAAACACAGCATATGTTTTCCAATCTATGTATTGGTTAGCTAAGCTTGAAAAGTTCACTATTATCCCGAATAAAAAAGGAATTTGAGCTGACAGATCTTCTGATACAGACTCAAGACTGTGGGGATTTCTTTGAAAGGGCGTATATCTGAGTCTTGGCCCCGTGTGTGAGATTCTAGTAGGAATGGGATTATGGGGATCTTGCCAGTGTAACTTCATCTTCGCCATGATTAGATGGTAAAACGTTTTAGGAGTGTTCTGTGATATAAAAGTTAACTTCTATTGTGATTTCTCTTACGTCCTTTACATTAGTGCTACTGTTTATTTGGAAGGTATATTTAACCTATGTCATCTGCACCATTGTTATCTGTTGAAGTACACAAGAGCCTAAAATGAGATCTTTCCAGCCAGCCTTATCCCACAGTAGGAAGGCTGTGGTCCTAGTCTTGTCCTTTAGACCCCTATAGAATGTTTTCAGCATGCCTGACCAAGCATAGCCTTCATGTGTCACCCCGTATACTGCCACAAAAATACTTTCCTGTGTTAAAGCTGTATTTCTGACCATGAACTACAAAAATGCAAGTTAGTGAGTCGTTTGCATTTGGAATTAGACATGTAAAATATGCCTTATTTTCTGAGTTTATATCAAAAAATTAAACTTACTGCACTTTCATTTTGTAGATACACAAAATTATCAGATCCTGCCAATTGGCTAAAAATAGATCCTGTGAACGGGCAAATAATGACAATTGCTGTTTTGGACCGAGAATCGCCAAACGTGAAAAACAATATATATAATGCTACTTTCCTCGCTTCTGACAATGGTACGTAATTAAATATATGCACTGCATTATCTTGTATATGGGTGAAAGATAATAGAGCCTTATCATACGTGTGGTGGAATTGAGGTTTTCTACAAAACTTGGTTGTCTAGAAAACTGACCTTTATTACTCTCAGGCCCCAACTTTTATTTTCCATTTCCAGCAGGCTTTTTATAACATACTTTCCTGTGCTTTGCAAGGAGTGTTCTTATGTCCACATACCTTCCACAGTAGCCTGCATTGTAATTACAAACTCCGTTGTTTTCCTACCCTGCTCTGCCCTGCCCCTCACTGATGCTACATGGCTGCAAGACGAGTCTAATCCTCAGTGACCACAGACTCTGTGTTTTTGAGTTTTTTAGTATTTTTTTGTATATTGTCTTTGTATATATCTTCTAATCAGTCTATCTGATCATCAGCATGTGTGTCTCTTCCTGTTTGTAATTCTCTGCCTCATTCTGCTATAGGCCAGGAAACTCTTAATTTTGTGCATAAATTGAAGATAAGTGAGTACATGGGCTTTAGGATGTTGCTTTTGGAACAACACTTTAGTGCCTTTTTTTTTTCTTTTTAATTCTTTCTGAGTCTCTACTGGATCTAACTGATTGAGATTAATAGATAAGCACTTTTATTTATATTTTGGGGGGATGTAAGGTAAAAGGGACTCATGTAAACCTGGTAAAGGGCTTACTTTGCTTTGCTGTTCTCAGTACAATGTGTGATTAAGAGTGGAGACTCTGGAGTTCTTCCTGACCCCTGGGTCCAGAGTCCAGCTCTCTAGCACTTTCTAACAGTGGGATTGATGATGACGTGTTAAATATGTTTCCTTTTTCTTGTTAAATAGAGATAATGATATCAGTACCTAAGTCATAGTGTTTTGAGGAATATAAAATGGCTTCCACATATAAAGCATTTAAAACGGTTCCTGGCACAAACTAACCACTGAAATATTTATATTATGTGTTAATGTGTTTGAAAACTGAATCACAACCACATTTTACAATATTTTTAGTGTTAGGCTATGAATGTTAGCATTTAATAAAAACAGCAGGCTTCAGTTGGTGGTCAAGATGTTCATTTTGTGAAACGTTGCCTATCAAAACTTTCGATAAGAACAGTTTCAGTGAACCTTTTCAAATCCTGTATGATAACATTCAATGAGATTACTATCGGTAGTAAATCTACGTGGTGATGGGGCCAAAGCAATATTTCTTATCCTTTCTAATATGGGACCTACTGTTCAAATGTTTAGATTCGGAATTTGGTAGGACTAGCCTCTGCCATTACACAGTCGTGTCTGTTTTATGCTTTTTTACCGTCTGTAAGCAGCAGCTTTCCCCTACAATGGAACTTACAGTAATATATCTTGACCCATTATGTTGAGACTTAAAGAGTCATAAAATTATATGTATGTATGTTGGTTTTGAGTTACAACCAGATTTTTCATTCACCAAGATGGACTGTTTTCTAATTGAAAGGGTGTACACTATGAGGGAGGAACGAGCTGTTAAATCCGTGATGCGTTGCAAATGCACTTGACTTTAAATCACCAGGTTGGAAGTGGAACCCTAATTCTGTCCCTTAATGATCACACAAGCTCTCATACTCTGTCTTACTTTCGTTCCAGATAAATTATTATGCTGCTTGTCTGTTCTATAAAGTTGTTATAAAGAGTCAGGTAGTATGAAGGTACTTCAGAAAGTTCCTGGAAAACTAGAATTAAAAGATAATAAATACACATCTTTCCATGAACTCTTTGAAGTGCCCTCATATTAAATGTGATAGTAAATGTGAAATTCCTCAAACTATTCAGCATTACAGCAGTTGTGGTGGTATTAGAATATTGTAACAAACACCCCGCCCTCTGCTGTAACCCTCTCTGCTCTCAGAACCATCATATTCCTCATAGAAGCTGGTGGAGATTTCTCCTGATTCCCTCCTCAGGAGTGTGTGTGTGCGCGCGTGTGTGTGTGTGCGTGTGTGTCCTTTCTAGTTGTGTGATCTTGGGCAGGTCACTTAAATCTTTGGGCTTCAGTATGCAGCATTATTTATTATATATGTATAATAAATTATATATATATTTATATATTTATACATATATAATTTATTATACATATGTACAAATACTTATAACATAGCAGAGGCCAAATCGCCAGACTCAATTATCAGATGAGGTGGTAGAGACATCACTTTCTAGTAGAATGAGAATGGGTTTGGGGTCAGGCAGAGCCATCTGTAGTTACAACTCCACTACTTATAAGAGTGTGTGGCCATGAGCAGTTCATGGAGGCTTAGGTTCCTCATCTGTTTAAGCCCACTTCATAGAATTAGAATGTAATACACATAGAGCATCCTAATACATTCTCAAGCAGGAAGGTGGTTGATCAATAAATATCACTTCTCTTCATGGTGGTCCTTCCCAAGATGAAGTCTATGGTTCTGTATTACTTGCCTGTAGGCTGTTTCAACAGACTGTAGCTGTGTTTGAACTTTAAACGCATTCCTACATTCTTTCACACACATCTTGGTTCTCCATCAAAAGAATAGGGTCCACGAGATTGTGAGCCCTGTATTTGGCATCTCAGACATTCCCTACAGTGCCTGGAGGAGCAGTGGACAGTGAGGCAGGGTAGGCATTGGACCTCACCGCAGGGGCATGACATGCGTCATCAGCATGCTCACCTCTGTAGCTCAGGGTCATCCTAGGAGGGCAGCAAGAAGTGGCCTTGTTCGGAAAACAGTCTGCCCAGATGCTGTGGCAACTAGATTTTTTCCAAGGTTACACAGTGGTAAGGGCAAGAAGGCTATTTTTTATATATTATTAATTAATAAGTCTATTAATTATATACTGTTTCATCACAATTGGCTTATTAGAGAGAATTGTTGAGACTGGTTTGTGATTTCTCTTCCTTCTAAGGAATTCCTCCTATGAGTGGGACGGGAACGCTGCAGATCTATTTACTTGATATTAATGACAATGCCCCTCAAGTGTTACCTCAAGAGGCAGAGATTTGTGAAACGCCAGACCCCAATTCAATTAATATCACAGCACTTGATTATGACATTGATCCAAATGCTGGACCATTTGCTTTTGATCTTCCTTTATCTCCAGTGACTATTAAGAGAAATTGGACCATCACTCGGCTTAATGGTAAGAACAGGTTAATTATTTGCATATGTGCACAGTTGAAAGTTTTCGAATCCTAGTATGAAAAGTTAATTTTTATGTGCTTCATAATCTTCTCATTAAACATATTTAAAAGCTACTTAAAGTTTTAATAAGATATTAAAAGTCCTTAAAGCCAAAAAAATCCTCAACACGCAGCATAGTTGTAATCCACTTTATGTGTACTAGTAGGTAGTAAATACATTCTGGAAAACGCTGTGTGTTTTTTATCATGTCAGGTATTAACTATCAAACTGGGTTTTTCTTCTATTATATAGGTGATTTTGCTCAGCTTAATTTAAAGATAAAATTTCTTGAAGCTGGTATCTATGAAGTTCCCATCATAATCACAGATTCGGGTAATCCTCCCAAATCAAATATTTCCATCCTGCGCGTGAAGGTTTGCCAGTGTGACTCCAACGGGGACTGCACGGATGTGGACAGGATCGTGGGTGCAGGACTTGGCACTGGTGCCATCATTGCCATTCTGCTCTGCATCATCATCCTGCTCAGTGAGTTCTTTATATTTTTCTCTTAGATTTAAATTTCTTTTGCTTCTAGGATGTTCAGCAAAGTAACTTGTGGCTGCTGCCTTGCAAGGTAACCTAACAATTCTCTTTGACCTCTGAGCATGTTCTTGCCAATCCTGTATGGGACAGCCAAGTGCACTGTAGAAGGGAAAGCCCCCTGAGCATTGTTTCAAGCACATGCATGTTTGCAACGAGCCTCCCAGCAGGCCTCCTCTCGACCCTCTTACCGTCTTCGGATGCGGATCGCTTGGGGAGCTGTAGCAAACGCTTCCCGTCAGAAAATGTTAAACAGTCCTAAGTTTGAGCACTTATGATTTGAGTATGAATTTATCGCACGTATTTGATGATTTAGGAAAATAAGTATATTGCTTTCCTTCACTTTCCTCCCTGTAAAGCACAATCAGCAAGCTGCTCCAGTCATGCAAGAATCAAGGTATTTGTTTCTGAAGGGCTACGTAAAATAGTGACCGATTGTACTTCACACACAGTACATTTGATAATAGAAATGATTACACAGATCAATAAATTGTCTGTCTTTAGAGTAAGTGTAGATTAAGGAATCACTCCTTTTTAAGATACTTTGAAATCTTTGGTTCAGTGGATGCAAGAAATTAGCCACTGGAAAGTGCTTTAGGAACCACTTCTAAGCATACAGGTTCAAAGAATAAATTGCCTGCGCCCTGTGTTTTATTGTGGAATAGCAGCAGGACTCAGTTTATTGTGCGAGTATGCTATGCACCAATCACTTTCTTGAAAATGTTGGCTATGTCTTTTATGTTTTCTCCATTTACAAGTGTTCTGGTAATTTAGAATTCTGTCCCTTTATTCTTAGCAATTACTGTAGAAGCCTGAACATTTTTTACTTCCTGTGTGGAAACTACTTTGGCTATAATTTGAAACCTGCATGCTATACTAATAATCCACTTGCTAGATTTAGCCCCGTAACAATGGCAAATGAGCTCATGTATCTGGCTTTAAAAGGAGGATATTTACTTTTATGGCCAATAATAAAAATGTGCTCAAATAGGACTCATTAAATCTTTTGCTTCAGGATGCAAACTGATACCCCAGATTTTAGACAGAATTTTTTTCCTAGATGTGCACTTAGGGATATGTTTTACTTTCAACTGAAATGTGGCATATATGCCAACCTTATTGAGAAAGACTTAGGTATGATGGATTATGGCAGGAAGAAGTGACTATGGCATTCTGAAGGAAAATGAATTGGTGCTGATTTTAACATCAACTCTCTGGAAAATTTATGGTTCTAGACCTGGAACAAAAATGCAAAGCACAGAAACCTAATGTTATTTCAGTGAACTAATCCCCTGTCCGTCTTAGCTGAAACATGTGGTTAGATACAAAAGGAATTGAGAATAGTGCAATAGAAAAACACCAGCCTTTGGGAGTAAAAAAAAAAAACAACTCAAGATCCTATTCCTGATCGTTTTCCAATTCACTACCCAAGTCAGCTAGGTAAGCAGTTGTCCCCCTGGAGAAATGCCATTTTTTTGTGAATTTGGGAGTATAATGATGACTGGCCAACCTGAATACAACAGCAAGTAACAGTTTAAATTCTTGCTGTTTTGGGTCTTTAGAGTTTATGAAGCATCTTATTAAGGACATCTGTCCTCTAGCAAGCCAAAGTGAAGAGAGAAAAGTTATTTTTCCCTATGTGTAGATGATAAATCTGAGGACAGATGTTCACCCAGTGAGTTTGCAGGGCACCATGGACTGGAACCTAGTGCATCCTAATACATTCTTTCCACTCTAAACCCAGTGCTCGGGCCTGTTTTGTCTTGTCTCTCTTAATGTGAGGCCAGAAATGGATAATAGATTGAAAGATGCATCAGAAGCCTTTCACCCATACAAGTATAAATTGTTAGTGTTAAGTAGTATGGTCAGGCTTTAAAAATGACGCTATTATGTATTCTTGCTATTTTTCTACCTAGTCCTTGTGCTGATGTTTGTGGTGTGGATGAAACGTCGGGATAAAGAACGCCAGGCCAAGCAACTTCTAATTGATCCAGAAGATGATGTAAGAGATAATATCTTAAAGTATGATGAAGAAGGTGGAGGAGAAGAAGACCAGGTGAGCGATACTTCAAATCTTTTAAGAGGAAATTTTCTGATCTTATAAATTAAATGATGGGAAAAGTGTTAATACATGCAGTTAAAAAAAATGGTATATGAGGTTTCCTCTCTGTTACCATGTTATCAGTCACTTGGTGAATTCTTTCCTATGTGTGCTGCTCATTTCTTGAATTTTTTTCAAAGTTCCAAACATGATTGTATATCTTTTGTAAGAAAATTATTAACATTATTTCAAGGAGCCTAGAATTTAAACCCAATTCCAGTTATATTTGTACTAATAAAAATATTACAGTTTTTCTTGGTTGGATATCCAGAATCTTACTAAAAGTAGGTTAGACGTTGAGATGGAGATATTTGTATGTATGCTAGAAAAAGCACTGAGATTATTCATTCTACAGACATTTACCAAACAAATTCGATATTCCAAGCACTGTTTTAATCCCTGACAATACACAGGTGGGCAAAATTAACAAATATCTCCTCTCAAGAGTCTGACATTCTTGAGAAATATTTGAAGTTAGAGACAACATCTAGCTCATAATTTCTGTCATGGTGGCTGGCTCATCGTGGTTTTTCAGGATATGCTGAAATTCCCTTCTGGCTATTAACTAATGTGAACTTCTGTGTTACCATGTACATAGGGAACTGCATACTTGTTCCAAGGATAAGAATGACCAATAGATGGAAAACAAAGACATTTATCTGCTTGGAAGCAACATTTCAGATATAATGCTAGCTAACATTTGTAAGGTCTGTACTACATGCCAGGCACTCCGTGAAGTACTTTAAATGTTACTATCTCTTAAATCTTCGAAACCTGTGATAATAGTGCTGTGAATATCTCTGCTTTTGTGATAGAAAATCACACCTAAGGTTGGTTGGATTCTACAAAGTCATACACCTAGGAAGTAATAGATGTGGGATTTGAATCCAAGTCTGTCTGATATCACAGCCTGAGCTAATCGATATAGTTCCTCTTGAAATTATCTTGAAGATATCAATGTAATCCACAAGAATGTGCTGTGACAGGTATTTCTTAGATACATTGGATAGTTATGGCATTTGTACTTACTAATACAAAAGTCAAGGATAGTAGTCTGAAAAAGAACCCAGAATTTTTTAGTCTTGCATCATTATCAGTAAATTAAATGTACTTTGTCATAAGTATATATGTAACTTTGTCTTATGTATTAGTGACAGGATTGTTAACTTGAATAAAAGCAAAACTTTACAAGCATATTTTTATCCCTTCCTCACTCCTTTGGGGATGATATATTACTTTGTTTTACAAAAAAGCACATTCACATTCATTATTATTTAATCTTTTTGGCAGCCTGGCTCATAGTGTTTTAGAGTTTAGAGTTTTCCATTTTACTTTTGCAGAAAGTTGTGTGATTTGCTCTAAGAGTTTGTAACTGGCAGAACCAGCACTCAGGGCTGCATCTTCTGATTCTAGATTCTGTGCATGGTTTATAATACCTCAACTCTCCCATTTAGAAGAGATGCATATTTAAAATATGTTGAAAACTTGGCTCAAGTATGTAAAGCTGTTTGAATACTGACTAATTAAAGTAGCTCTATAAATATACCTTAGGGTTTCTTGCTTATAAGTGTCTTTGAATATTAAAATTCATGTTTGGCTTAATCCTTAATTAATCTATCTTTTCACTTTCCTAGACTATGTTTTAATATCAACAAATGTATATTGACCACATTCTCTCATAAATCTTTTACTTCCATGTTTTATTTTTTACATCATTGTACATAATTTTCAAGGCATAAACTTGAAGCTTTAGTAAAAATAGTAGTAACTGGAAGACCACCAGTAATAACTGAATGCTGCACAAAATTAGAGGTCCAGAGGTTGTTACCTAGTCCCCAAAAGGTCCATTTGCTCGTCACTCAGTAGCCAATAATTGAGAGACAAGTGTTGGTGTAAAGAAAGGTAGCCTTTAATCAGGAAGCTGGTGGCCTGGGGAAATGGTGGACTTACATCTCAAAGACCGTCTCCACCTCTCCCAGGTTTGCCAAAGGGTTTTGTAAGGGTCTGTGGTGAAAAGCTGATTCATGGTGACCAAACAGGGACGTGCAGACATGCTTGAATGTTTCAGATAATTGTCACGGAACTCCCCAGGGGGGAGCTGACCAGCATCATTCTCCATGAGTTCAGTTCCTGTACTTCTCAAATAAGATCAGGTTAGTAAGCTAATAAAGACTGGCCATCTGGATTAATAATTTTCCCTCTAATTATTAGTATACAATGTGAGAGCAAGAGTCATTGTGTTCTGGCAATTAGCTGCAGGCTATGTGGTTTGGGTTACAGGAGAGAACAAGTTTTTAAAGTCAAAGTCTTAACAAAATGGAGTCACTTCTCTTCAGGCTGTTACAGAGGCAAGAACCGAGCTAGGTCTCAGCATCTTAGGTACTGGGCTGGGATACGTGATGGCACCTGATGTGGGTCTTCTGCCCTCCTCCCCACCAATCCCTACAAGAAATTGTTTAATACGGTTTTATTGTTACAGTATTTTACAAAACACTTAACTTCATTTATTGACTTTATCCACTTAGATTGATGCTTGAGAGATCATGTGATAAAACTTACCTATTGCAAGATTTAGTAAAATGATCATCATAAATCTTCAACTCCTTCTTTTCCTGACCTCTGAAGTGTGTTCTTGTTTTTTGTTTTTGATTTTTGTTGTTGTTATTTTCTTTTTGCCCCCAGCTAAACTCTTGCAGAATGTGTTGCTTCCAGCCTACTTCTAAGGATTTTTCTGGAACTTTCTCCATGTTGTACCCTGTGACTAACTTTTTTATTTGGTACTTGTCTTTCTATGATGTCTTTTTGTAGCTTCCTGGTTCTTTGATGGCGTTTAGCCTAGATCAAGAGCTTCATCCTTCTCTGATCCTTTGTGCAGTCCTTATTATAGACAGTTGTGACAAAAATTACATAATTTTTAATGCATCTAGTTATTAACTTATAACAGAATGAAATCTGTGGTGTAGGAATGCTACACCACAGATTCCATCTCCTCTATCTTACAAAGCAGTTCATGAAATCCATTTACTTATCTTTATGTCCAAGGATACTACCTTCAGATCAGTATCATCTCTACCCTGCAACAGTTTCCTAATGGGCATCTTGTCTCTGGTTTAACACCCCCACTCACTCTTTGGAATTTATCAAATACAAATTTCTTTCTTAGCATGACAGCTCTTTGGCCCTGCAACCAACCTTTGGTGTACCCCTCACGTATCAAATAAAGGCCCATGGGAAAGAATTGGTGATGGGGGACTCCCTCAGGATGTTAATTTATCTAGCCTGTGCATTTATCATGACTAAAGTTTCCTCCACAGTTTGGGTGCTTTGTCCTTATGCCTTTTAATGGATGATTTCTTTCTTCTTCCTCTCCTCCTCTGGGAATAAAAACAGTTTTGGGCCTTCTTCTAGTGAGGGCTTGTCGGCATGTTTTCATTCAGTTAGGTCTCATTTTGTTCTCAACTATCTTATGGTTTCAAAAAACTGTGATCTGCTAACTTACCTGGTTTATTCTTGGCATTAGAGTGTGTATAGTCTCGTGACTTTCTATATCCCAGCCAGAAGCAGAAGGCTCCTACAGGTTAAAGAGTGTAACCACCACTCCTATTAGCAAAGGATACTTCTAGCACCCTAGAAGCTTCCTGCCTTGTACACTTCCACAACCAGGCAGTATGTCCTCTGCCAAAAGTAACCGGTGTTTTTTATCTCTATCACCGTAGATTAGCATTACCTGCTTTCGAATGTTACATAAATGAATGTCACTTTGTGTGTCTGGCTTCCTTTACTCAACATTATGCTTGTCAGATTCACTCTTGTTGTATATAGAAGTAGTTCATTTTTGCCATTGCTGAATAATATTCTGTTGTAAGAATTAACTACATTTTGTTTATTCATTCTGCTACACTTGGACACTAGGGCTTATCCAGTTGGGTTATTATGAATAAAACTGCAGTGAACATTCTTGTGCATGTGTTTTGGTGCATTTCTGTGGGTGCGTATACAGGAATTGAATTTCTAGGTCATGGAGTGTGTACATGTGCAGCTTGAGGACAAGCCTGCCCGTTTTCCAGAGTGATGGTATAGTTTACAACTGTGGTACAACTTCCCTCCCACAGTGGTGTGTGAAAATTTTAATTGTCCCACATCCTCATCCCCACTAGCACTTGGATTTTTTTCATCTTTTTAACATTTAGCCACTCTGATGTGTCTTGCATTACAATTTAATGGGGATATTCTTGCTGACTTATTTAGCGTTTTGATATCTTCTTTCATGAAGTTTCTGTTCAGCTTGTCAGTCTACTTTTCTATCAGGTTGTCTGTGTTTTTCTTATTGATTTATAGAAAGTCCTTATATGTTAAGATATAATATGAGTTCTTTCTTAGATAAATGTATTGTAAATATCTTCTGTCATTCTGTAGCTTACTTCTTTATTCTCTTAGTGGTGTCTTTTGATGATCAGAAATTTTTAATTTTAATAAAGTCCAATTTGTCAATTTTTTTTCATTATGGTTAGTGCTCTTGCATCCTATTTGAAAAAACTTTGCCCCAGGGTAATGAATTTCTCCTCCCCTCCAAAAAATATATATCTTCATATTATCTCTTGAAGCCTTTTTGTTTTACCTATCACTTTAAGTCTGTGATCTCTCTATCCGTAATTGATTTTTCATTTGCTATAAGATACAGATCAGGACTTTGTTTTCTTTCTTTATAGATATCTCATACCTTTATTGAAAAGATAACCCTTCTCTACTACATTGTAGTGGTTCCTTGTTATAAAACAGGTGGTTATGTTCGTGTGGCTCTATGGGTAGTTTCTTGATTATCTATGCTGTATGCTTGTTCTCTTTATCTATTCTTGCTCCAATACCATGTTGTTTTAATTAGTTTCTTTCTAATGTCTTAATATCTGATAAGTTCTCTGATCATAAAATTCTTTGAGATTTTTTTTGAGATTTTGCATGGCTTCTATCTTTTTTTTTTTCTTAAGAAAAAGAAACTATTTATTTAATGAATTTACTTCCTAAGTGTATTTAATCCAAGTCCTTCTTTTTCTATATAGATGTTATTGCTGTGAATCTTAAAATTATGGTCAGTTCCTGTGAAGTTTGGCTCTGTGAAATACACCGTATTCTCTTTTCCATAATTCATATGTGGCTCCCTGTTAGAAATTCTATTTCTTTGTAGTATACATTAAGCTTTTTTGGCAACAGAATATGATTTGTAATTTTTTATTCGTTTTTTTTTTTTTTTTGAAGATATCTTTTTTACAACAATGGGCCTCAGAAATGGGATTGGTGCCATGTTACATTCCAGACAAGTTTTAATCAATGTATATTACACATAACTGGCATTTTACAGAGTATGTTTGTTACCTCAGGGTGTAGATGGGAATTGTGCCACAACAGGTGGATGTGGCTTATGGTAATCAGGCTCAGCTGGACAGTCTTAAAGAATCATTTTTGCCGTTGCTGAATAGTGTTCCATTGTAAGAATTAACCGTATTTTATTTATCCAGCTTTAAAGGTTGAGGAGGTCTCAGAGGTCAGTTTAGGTAGTTGGTGGATGCCACGTAATGACTGTGGTTACAGTGAGGGCAGTGGCCTTGAGAAGATTGCCCTGCACTTGCCTTAGCCAAGATTCCTGTTCTTCCTGCCAAGACAAAGTATCCTTCTTAAGGGCAGCTAAGTGATTAGAGAGAAAACAAAGCAAAACAGTCATTTACAAGGGTAGCCCTTATCTTCCCTGCCTTTGATTAGCATCTGTATCTGTTTAAGCTATGTGCCAAGGTTGCTAATTTCTTTAACAAAATAACTAAGAGGGTCGAAGAAAAGAAAGAAGGGAATTTAAAAAACCGGCTAGGTCTTTTTTCTTGTCTTGTGTATAGCAGACTTTTATTAGTGCTTGTGGATATTCTGCTCTGGTTTAGATTGTCAGGAGACTAGATTGGGCCCTTATTTGAAACCAGCATTAGATGTGTTCTGTCTGACAGCAGCATTATCTCTGCACAGCGCTGTTGGCTGTCGAACAGACAATTTTAGTATAATGTCCAGTCTCCTTTCCGAGGGTGAGGTTCCTTCTTTATCTGCTTCACTGCTGCAGTCAGCAGGGCTTTTGCTGGTTATCAAGGAATGTTTAATTACCCTTATTAGTAAATGCCCTTCAGTGCCTTTTTGGCCAGAGTAAGGCTGGTTGCAGATACTGTATCACTTTCAATCTTTGCATCTAGTTCCTTCCATATCAGCGCCACTAATAAAATCAGGATGAATGTGCAATACAGCTGATAGCTCACTTTCCCTGGAACTATCCCATTTTATCCCCAGGATAGGAAGCAGAAGCTGTTAGCTTCCTGCTCTTTAAAGCTTAGACTTAATTACAATTATTCTTATATTATGCAGACATTTATTGAGTATGTATTATGTTTGCAACACTCACTGGTGCTCACTTTAAACAACCTCTACATAAAACATGTGACACTATACAGCTTCATTCTCTATCATTATAGCAAAAGCTATTATTTGGAGTACCCTATGTTTTAGGCACTGTACTAAGTACTTTATGTGCATTATTTCATTCAAACTTCATAACAGTACAGCAAACCAGGCTGTTAGAAAGTAGCAAAGTGGGTATTAAGACCTTGTCCGCCTGAATCTAAAGAAGATGGTGTGTTTACTATATCTTGTACCATCCTTTGCGAAGCTTATGCTCAACCTGGCAATTAAAACATTGCCTTCCTTTCAGAATGCTACTGGAATTATCAGAAGGTTGTCCCATCCTTGAATTAGGCTCTGGGGCATCAGCAGCTTCTTCAGCTCACAAAATTTGACTTGGAAAGTGTACCATTTACCAGGTCCTCAGGCTGTTGTTGGAACTCCTCGTGTATGAAAGAAGGCGCTGCTGTTCATCTTGGGGGTTTCACAAGTGACAGTCGGTAGACACTGGAACCCTTTGGACTGTGAGTGGTGGCTCAAGGAAGCAGGGCTCGTTATCTGCACAGGCAGGGTTAACTCATTAGAGATTCAAGCTGACACTGATCAGAGCCGGTGGTGACAGAAAGGCTGAGTAGCTACTGAAAGGTTGCACGTCAGTTTTCTCTTGATCACTTGTGGATTCTTGGTGTTTATCTTCTGCTCTATCCCGGTCTGTCTTCCCATCCTCACTGCCGCTGCTGAGTGTAGCATTGTACGTGGCTCCATTTTCTTCTCTCAGTCTCTTCAGACAAGGCCCAGCACCTCTGGGGCTCAATGACATTGTAGGTTTTACATTCCAGGACTGAGAGGACTCTGCCTGAATTCCCAAATTTGCTTTCTTAAACTTTAGAGACATGCTCAAAACTAGTTTCTTTGGTATCAGAGATGGTTCAGAAATCTCAGAGAAAGAACCTGATACCAACTGGGATAGTTTGGGGAACATGTCCGAAAGATGGATTCTCTGCCACTTTAAAGTAAGAGTTCATACAGTGGGGGTCTGTTCATACATAGCCCATGGCTCTGTTTTATTTAGCCTGCAGAATTCAAAAATTGAAAGCAAATTTACATAAAGTTCTTATTTCACAATCCTTTCAAAATATGAAAACTTCTGAAATTATTGTCTGCATTCTGACATGACAATAAATTATTCAAAACTAAATAGAAGCATCCCTCCTTAAGCAGGGCAAGTGTGTTCCAGTAATTTTTTTCTTTTCCTTTTTTTCATACCAGACCAGCTTTACTCTTTTATGTTATCAGCCTGTACTTTATAGAAACTTATTTTTGCTGTCCCTGATTAAATTATGTAATAATTATTTGGCTTTGGATTGATAAAAACAGATTTCTATGAGGAGGAATTACTTTAATGTTCTGAAACCATGGGATGGTTTTCTGCGGTACTGGTTTAAAAAAAAAGAAAGTGGATTAGCCACACAAATATATTTAGCCAGATGTATTAGTTTAAAAAGGTTAGCTTCTGTAATTCTAGAATTTCAGTGACCTAATAAGCTAATTGAAATGTATTTCTTGCTTACTTAGCAGTGATTGTGTGTCCAGTCACTGAGATGGAGAAGGGAGGTCTGCTGTACTCTACACAGTCATTCAGGGACCCAGAGTGCCATTGTTCCCCCATCTTCCACCATGGCTTCCAGGGCCACCCTATACATACATGCAATCACTGATGACCACAGGGCATGAAGGATGATTTATGGGAGATTTCCCACACATCACTTCCACTCCCAAGTCTCTGGGAAATACCCCTTAGCTTTGTGCCTACAAAGAATAAATGGGTGTAGCAATCAGCTGGAGGTCTCTTTCCCACCCATGTTAGGTACATGAATTTAGAGAATGTTTTCAGAGATTCTGTGAAAACAGTTTTCACCCCACCCACAGTGGGTTGCATTGTTCTGATCCATCCAGTTAAGCCAGGGGGAAGTGGGTCCCGGGACACAGAGGAGATACAGTAGGTAGCAGCTCATGAAAATGAGACGCTGTATGGGCATGAGAAGTACTACTGTGAGGCTCACCAAAAACCAGAGAGAGCCACTATTCTTTATCTGGACAAAGTTTCTAGTACTTTCTGTGATATTAAAGTCTTGTTGATCAGAGCCTGGCATTTGCACATGTCAGGAATCCCATGCAATTTCATGATAAAGGGAGTCATGATAGCAGCTCTTTTTAGTGACCCAGGTTTCCAGATCCCAAAAGATCCAGATGTAATTGCCGTGTGAGCATCAATTGACTTTTTTTTTTTAGTGGAATTGATTTCTTATGTGATTTGTGGAAATTACTC
The DNA here is from genome assembly GCF_000696425.1 of Galeopterus variegatus. Taxonomy (NCBI): domain Eukaryota; kingdom Metazoa; phylum Chordata; class Mammalia; order Dermoptera; family Cynocephalidae; genus Galeopterus; species Galeopterus variegatus. The sequence continues at coordinate 538,260 of NW_007726618.1, read as the reverse complement.
TCAGGATTAAAGTAATTGAGATCCCCAGAGTCTCTATGACACAGAAAGCACATTCAGCAGAGTTCAGGTGCCTGAAATGGGGTAAGAACCACAGTTCCTATGATCTGGGATTTGGCTTTTAAGAATGAGACTTTGAGGATGGATGACTTAGTTTCTCCTCTCATGGTCCCTCTACTTTGCATTTTAAACTGCAGAAGGATTGAACTGCCTGGGCCTCTACACCTATACCAGGCTATTTCACACTTTCCTGTCTTAGTCCATGTCTTTGCCTGTCTAACTCTATTTAACCATAAGGATTCATCTCAAAACATCTTGTCTTGGAGTCCTGGGCTAAATCAAGTGTGTCTCCTCTGTGCTCCCACAGCATTCATGTGTCCCTTTGTTTTGAGCTTTTGTGTACAGTCCTGGTCCTGACTTTAAGCTCTGTGAGGGTAAGGACTCGTCATACTTATTTTTTATTTCAGTGTCTAGAATGTTAGTTGAACTGCACTGAGCCCTCTTCTTGAATCTCTAACTTAGTTTGCATCTCTATCCATAGTATTAATTCAAACAGTACACCCCTGACAATGTCATGTCATTTTCATCCTTTAACATCTTTGATGTCTTCAGGAAATGATGGTGTCATTCATATACGCTAGCAGTCATGTACTTGTTCTGCGTCAGGCACCGCGCTACACTCTTGGTTTACAAGTCTCTTCTACTGTTCCCGATTACCTTATGAAGTAGACACTGTTAGTCCAGTTTTCAAACCCAAGTCTGCGTGACTCGAGAGTTCAAGCTATTATGCACTGTGCTGGAGGTTATGTGATAGGTGTTTTATTTAATCTCACTGATCTATAGCAGGCAGGTGTTACTGGCTAGGACCAGCAAGGCTAGGTGCTTAGCCACAGCTTATGAGATGACCACTGGTAATCTGGCTGTAGAATAGGCAAAGGGTAAGACCCAATTAATTGGTTAAGCTTGCATAATTGAGCACATTTTGACATTAACAAAGTTAAAATCTGGAGAAGCAATCTGAGTAGCCAAGTTTAAAAAAAAATCTGAGTATACAATTTGGACAACAGGAACTAAAATCTAGGCAGGATGCCTAGACAGAAGGAAAGAAAGCCCCTTGAGACCAAACCAGCCACTTCACTGAGTCAAGAGATCTCTGCCTGAGCCAGGGGTCTTTGTGGACTTCCTGCCAATCTCAGGAACCAGCCCAGTGTGGGCAACCAAGCCCAGCCGTCTGACTGAAGCAGAGAATGAAGCTGTATAATTTAACCATGGTGTATTTGTTTTCCTTGAGATAATTGTTTTACAAAATCATTCTGCTTTATAAGCAAACTAACAGATGGCTGAATCTGGACATAACTGTGGAGACCACTTTTAACATTTTTATTGTTGGCTGAAGCACATTCTGACAATGATGTTCCCAAGTTATTCAACCATTTATACCCACCTGCAAGCACTAGTATATGTTAGCTATTGAAAGAGTGACACTGATGTCACAAGAGGAAGATTTCACCAGGGATTTGTTTAGCACATTGTCATTACCTTTTTGCATGCTGTTTTCAAAACACTCATGGCCAGGTGACACATATTGGTATGCGTTAGACTACACGTATTCTGAACTGGTCAATGCGCATTCCCTACTGACAATAAAATATTTTAAATGTGCAGATGACTCACATATGACCCTTTCTTTGCTATTCCTGTAACTTCATGCAAATGAACACAAAATTTTATGTAACTCATTTTAATATTTATTCTTCCTGGCTAATCAGAAGTTTATTACATTTAGTTTTAGGGGAAAGGAAAGTTATCAGTACTGCAGTAATAACAAACGATAAAGATTTGAATGCCAAGTAAGTGTTAGCACTATGCCAAAAAACAAACAAAAAAAAAAAACAAACAAGAAAATCTAAGATGCTAAAATGCTGTAGGCCAAAGTTCAACCAGCTGCCAAATCTGCAGTAATAACAAACGATAAAGATTTGAATGCCAAGTAAGTGTTAGCACTATGCCAAAAACAAAACAAAAAAAAAAAACAAACAAGAAAATCTAAGATGCTATAATGCTGTAGGCCAAAGTTCAACCAGCTGCCAAATCCACCATCTGCCTGTTTTTATAAGGAAAGTTTTCCTGGAACACAGCCATGCACAATGCCCATTGTGTACTTATTGTCCATGGTGACTTTGATGCTACAGCAACAGCAGAGTTGAAGTGTTGTGACAGAGACTGCGTGGCCCCAAAAGCCTAAAATATTTACTACCTTTTTTTCCTTTTTGTCTTTTTTACTGACCGGTAACGGGATCGCAACCCTCAGTGTTGCGCCCGCACCAGGGACCGGCAACAGGATTGCAACCCTCGGTGTTGTGCCCGCACCACGCTCAGCCAGTGAGCACCACGCTCAGCCAGTGAGCGGGAACCGGTCTCCACATGGGATCCGAACCCTCAGCGGGAGCGCCGCCGCACTCCCAAGCGGCGCACTCTCCAGTGCGCCACCGGGCACCGGGCCGGCCCATTTACTACCTTTTTTTCTTGCATAAAAAGTTTGTTGAACCTCACTATAGACTTATCCATTAATGGAGTCCTCATTAACTTTTTTTTTCCAAAGATTGAATACTATTAAGGTTATTAACACAGGAAATTTATTTGATCTGTTCAAGGCCACACAGTTAAGTTCTGATGGATCCAAGATTTGAATCAAGGTACTTTGATTTCAGAATCTATTTTTAAAAGTCAAATACTATGCTCCCTGTTCTGTATTGACTTAATGTGTAAATTTATCTTAAAACAAAGAATATTCTTCTTAAACTAGACTCCTATCTCTCACCATATACAAAAAATCAACTCAAAAAGTATTAAAATGGTAGACCTGAAATGATAAAACTACTAGAAGAAAACATAAGGGAAACACACCAATACGTTAGTCTGGGCAAAAATTTTGTGGAGAAGATTTCTAAAGCGCAAACAACAAAAGCAAGAATAGACATACGGGACTACAACAAACTAAAAAGCTTCTGCACAGCAAAGGAAACATTCAACAGAGTGAAAAGGCAACTGCAGAATGGGAGAAAAATATTTGCAAACTATTAATCCAACAAGAGATTAATATGCAGAATAAACAAGGAACTCAACAGCAAAAGTAACAAATAATTTGATTAAAAGATGGGCAAATGACCTGAATAGACACTTTTAGAAAGAAGACATGCAAACGACTAACAGGTATACAAAAAAATGATCAATATCGGTAATCATGAGGGAAATGCACATCAAACCACAGTGAAATATCATCTCATCAAAGTTAGGATGGCTATTATCAAAAAGACAAAAAGGGCTGGTGAGGATGTGGAGAAAAAGGAACACGTGCACACTGTTGGTGCAAATGTAAATTAGTACAAGCCATTGTGGAAAACTGTGTGGAGGGTCCTCCAAGTACAAATCATTAGCTCATTCGCAATTCTCAAAACAGGGAGCATTTTAAAAGAAGCTATGACAGGATAGCATTAACAGTAAGTCATGGAAGCAGAAACAATGAATGCGTCCTCTCCTAATGGAACCAGTCCCCCTCCTTGTGAGAAGTGGAACTGGCTATCAATGAGATTAAAATGTATGTGAAAACAGAGAATGGGGTCCTTAATCTGTATATGTTAAATCCCCAAGTTATTTTATTTCTATTAGGTTTGTGATTCAATACAGAAAAACTTTTAGCAAATCTTCTATTTTGGGGGTCTTGAATAATCCATAGAATCTACTTCGTTTTCCACATCATTTCACCTGTGTAGATAGTTACCATCATAACTATATTTCTCTGGGGAAAAAAATCAGGTCATAATATAATTTACATAAAGCTTGCAAGGGTATTTGACTGACTTGTCAGCAGTTGTATGGTAATATGTTGACACCTTATCACTATCTTATTCAATTATTTTAATGCCAGGAGCTATAGAGGGTAAGCTAATAATGTTCTTCTCTTCCACCTTCCATTCCTTTTTGTGTCTGTCGGAAGAGTTTCTTGGCTGTGCCACAGTCAGCTTTTTTCCAATACTTTTTTATTCCTTCAGAATGTCGTCTGCTTACTTGAATGTTAGTGTTTTTATTTCTCTGTCAGTCTTAAAACATTAAAAATGTTTACCTTATCTATATGGGAATTTTAAAATTACTTGCCTTTGCTACTGTAAGAAGAAACTTTTCCACTTGTACCAGTCCTTGTACCAGTGTTGTGTTTCATCATTGCATCTAACTAGTGGAGGCTGATAAAGACCAGGAACTTTGAGTGCCCACTCCTCCTCCAGGTGCCAGACCCTTGTTGTACCTACGTGAAGATTTCTCCCTGCGCAGTCAACAGCAAGTCACCTTTTAACCAACTGTGCACTCCCCTAAGAGCTAATTCTGTCCTGTCCGGAGTGCTAGAGCCTAGTGACTAAGTAGCATAACCACCTCGAATGCTTCCTTCTTGCACTTAAAACTGCTGATGTTTTCCCCATGAGCAAACCATTTGGTACATTTCTTCAGGGGCAAGTGACAAAAATATGCAGCTTTTTGATTATATCACTTGCTCTGGTGGTCTTGTTTTATTTGTTGACACTGCTTAACGGAGTCTGTGACCTTGGTGAAATAATTAACCTCCCTGAGCTGTGGTAATCAATAGAGTGGGAAAAATAACATCCACTGGGAAGGGCTTTTGTTTGGATTATGTGAGACACCACGTGAGAAAGTATCTAATGTAATTCCTGATGGATGATGGCACTAGATAAAGCTGGTTTCCTTCTTTCACGCTCTGAGAACTGAAAATGGCATCTGGCACCCAACAGGCACTCCTTAAATACTTGTGGAATAGTAAATTAATGTTTTCATCAGTCCCTGAGACAGGCTAATTGCTCAGTCCTATAGATTGTATGTGCAATGAAGTTTTCTGAAATTTTTGCCTGGGATTTCAGAATTTCAATATAAACCGATGCAGCATTTTATTTATTTATTTATTTTATTTTAACATGACCAAATGCCCTAAGGTAGATTTGTGGTATCATTTTCTAGACCAATTATAAATTATTGCAAGTTGGTGAATTTAACAAAAAAAGCCAGTCTAAAGCTTTAGCTCCTGACTAACTTCTTACTAACTCCCCAGAGATAAATCATCCTTAAAACATTTTAAATCATGGACCAAAAAAAATTTTTTAAGTTACTTGCAGTGTTATTATTCTAAAAACCCTAATTCCGTGCCTACTGTTAATGGTCATTGCCAGTTAACACACATTCTAAACATTTGTTAAGACAAGATTTTCCTCAGCCTCCATTTAAAAGTTAAATTTCTTTTAGAAGTTAACATTATAAACATTGATAGGCATAAGAAAATTTTCAGAACCACACTTTGTCTGTAGTTTTAGGAACCAAATAAAGATTTTTTTCTTGGATTGTTTATAATCTTCAGAAGTAAGGCCATACACCCAATGACCTTGAGAACATTTTCAGTCTCTGTAATTCTCTTTATAATTCTCATTCTACATGTTGTAATTTGTTTGTTTACGTAAAGCATTATGGGATCGTAAAAATGTATAATTTAGGAGGTTTGCATAGGGTGATCCTTTATCAAGAGGCCTAAAATTGGACCCTCAGGTCAGGACTTCTGCCATAAAACACAGATGGACGTTGACAGAAAAGCCCATTCCTGTGACCTGAGCTTACTTTGTCATGCTCTCAATCACCATCACATTTTTATATCCCATAATTGCAATAGACAAGGGCAAAACATCACAGAGAAACTGTAAGATGTGTGTTTTAACCCAGTTTCTAGCTTCAAATAAATCAGTGGTTTTCTGCTTCTTTTTCAATACCCTGATAACTGAGGAATGTAATAGGTTTCCATCATTACAGGGAAGTCACCGTGGCAATGGTTCTCAGCAATGGGACCAGGGGTCTGTCTCTCCCTCCACATTGTGAATTACTGCTTTGGAGTATAATGTGATCCAGGTCACATTTCTTTGATTGGCTGCTCTTTCACTATCTGGCATGAACATCATCTACAGGGAAGTCACCGTGGCAATGGTTCTCAGCAATGGGACCAGGGGTCTGTCTCTCCCTCCCCATTGTGAATTACTGCTTTGGAGTATAATGTGATCCAGGTCACATTTCTTTGATTGGCTGCTCTTTCACTATCTGGCATGAACATCATTGCTGAGATTATTTTCGCTGAGATTATTTTCAACACATTTTTTTCATGAGCACTTTCTATGGGCCTGACACATTGATGGTAAAAGGATTGAGCAGGACCACAGAAGTTTTCAGAGTATTCCTGTTCTCTGGTCCTTAAGATACTAGAAAAAGGCTGTCAAAAGAAAAAAAGTTGTACATTAATATGCTGATGTGTAGGTATGTTGTATATATATTAATAAATGAACAGGCCAAGGTAAAAGGATTGAGCAGGACCACAGAAGTTTTCAGAGTATTCCTGTTCTCTGGTCCTTAAGGTACTAGAAAAAGGCTGTCAAAAGAAAAATAAAAAGTTGTACATTAATATGCTGATGTGTAGGTATGTTGTATATATATTAATAAATGAACAGGCCAAGAGGAGACGCTGTCCGTGTCCAAAGGAGTCAGCTGTTATCAGCTGCAGCAAATGGTTATGTCAGAATATGAGCTCTGTTTTTCTGTTTTGCCAGATCTTCTTATTTCCAGGTGAGATATACCCATGTCTAAATGTTGGTGACTTATTTATATAGTCTTAAAACTCTGTTGGCCAATCAAAATGTATTTGTATTTGCAACCCTGGATGCAGTGGGAGTTGCATAAGAAGTCAGGGTTGAGGGGTTCCTTCCAGGTGAGGAATGGTATGAGCCAAGCCCACATGCCTCTTTTGTTTCTAATTATATGAATGAAATTCCACTGTAATCTTATAATTGTCAGCCTGAACTATCATATAATATATCCAGGTTGATCAAGGAATATGTCATCAGGTAAAAGACAATTCTTAAACATACAATTCAATGACCTATATTTGTGTGACTCAGACTACTAATAAAGCATTTTTTACCTGAGGGTAGAAACATTATTAACTGTCATCAGTATACTTAACCACCTATTTTCTTCTTTCTGGGAAAATCTTTGGTAATTGTTAAAACACACACATATTCATGATTCACCCCACTCTACCGTGCTTTAATTGCCCAACTTGAAATTAAACATAGCCTGGAAAAAACATGCAATTCTCTACATAAATCCCTCTTTTTGTCTTGTGTAACATTTTAACATTTCAAAGGCTTTCATATCTGCTATATCATTGTAGGCCTGTAAAAATTTTCTATAAATAACTCATAATTTTAAAATGCTGTTAAGTTGAAAATGGAGCACATTTGTGCAAGATCAAGATGTTTTCACTCAACTTTTGTACAGGTGATTTGAAATACTCTATCCTGACCAGAGAAAACAAATTCCTATGCCTTTGCTTATGCTGTTGATTCTCCCAAAACAGTGCTTTCTCCTCAACCCGTGTATGGTTCAAGGTTCAAACCTAAAGCCAGTTTTCACTCTGAGCATTTTATGCTATGTGATATACCAAATTTACATCCCCCGCTGGCTTGTCCTGCTTTGTGTATCTGCCTTACCTTCCATATCTTGTTGCATACATCTGAGAGGAATAGCCTTTTCATCCCAGTCCCTCAGTGCCTTCACCAGCGAGGCTAGTTGAAGCTCTTGGTAAGGAATTTATTCAGGAAGAGTGTAGTCAGGATCAGAGTATCTCAGCAAGCATAGAGTTACGTTTTAAATCAGACATTTTGATGTCAGGCACACCTGCTTTTGATTCCCATCTTGATCACACATAAGCTGTGTGACCTCGGGCAAGTTATTCAACCTCTCTGAATCTGTTTCTTCATCTAAAAACATGATAAAATGATAATGGGAAAACACTTATCAAGAGCCTGGTATAGTACCTGGCAGATAGTGGGTGTGAAGATCAGTGACCTTTCTCCCCTCAGTCTCCTATATTATTTTAATCATTCTTCACATTTCCTGTCCCTCCATCCTCATCTATCTAGTTAGTTACTCTCTAAATCCAACCTTGTAATCAGACTTAACTCACTCTCATAGGTGACTATGAAAAGAGCCAGGCTTTTGATTCTGATACATTGGGAGTCAGAGTCTTAATAGATTTGGGACCATGGGTGAATTACTTGGGCTACAATTTCCTCATCTCTTAAATGGGGATAACAACACTTAATATCACACATGTTGTTAAGAAGATTAAAGATTAAATGAGTCAACATATGTTAAACACCTAGAATTGCCAAAACATGGTAAATGTTCAAGTGTTGAATAAATCAAAACCACTATAGAGATACTGCAAGAGGTTTTAAGCTGATTATAGACAGAGATATGAAGCCTGAACTAAAAAGAGTATCAGAAAATTTGTACTTTCTGTAAACGTCAAAGTTGAATTGGAGAATTTCGGTTAGGTTGGGGATATGACATTTATATCACCAGAGTTTAGAGGTTTGAAAACTACAGAGTATTTGCCCAAACCTAAAATTTTGATTCATTTCTGCGTTATAGTCAGTTTCTTTATACATTTCTGTCCAGCTGGCTGATGCGGTAGCTGAAAATAGTTCTGAGGACCCAGGCTGTGCCCAGAGCTTCCTTGTTCCTAGGTTCTAATCTGCCTCTCTGAATGTGGACAGGCTGTTTTTTCAAGACAGTCCCACAGGGCTGCATTGGAAGAGAACCCACACTCTCCCTGGCCTAGCACACTAGACCAGAGGTTGCAAACTTTTCCTGCAAAGGGCTAGATAGTGAAACGTTTAGATGCTATAGGCTGTGTATACAGTCTCTGTAGCAAATCCCTCTTTGTTGCTGTTATTTTACATAACACTTTAAAAATATAAAAGCCATTCTTAGAAAAAAATAGGCCACAGGTCAGACTGGGACCACAGACCGTAGTTTGCAGACTCCTGCTCCAGACCATAGAAGGGATGGAGGAATGAAGAATGGCTTCAAAAGCTTAATGAATGAATGCCTTCCGTTAGGGTAAGAAAAAAGCAAGCACATCAATTTTTTTTTAAATATTAAAGACATTAAGTCTTTTGTACCTTTGCATCTATGACACAACTATACTTTCTCGTTGGTTTTTTAAGATTTTACAGTGAGACCTCGTCACATCGCTGTTTTCCATTGGAAACTGATAAGGAACATTGTCAAGCAGATGGAGCACAGACTGTAGAAATGAGAAACACAGAAGAAAGAGCTGTGTGAAAGAAATATTTAATCATAACATGAAAAACTCATGATGGCAACTTTTCCATTATGTTAAATTTCACTCATCTCTATGCATTCTGAGTATGTGTCGAAAAACAAAGGTGGTAATTTTTCATTTTTGTGCGCATTTACCATGGGTTTTTGATTTTGTTGTTTGTAGGACTACGACTTGAGCCAGCTCCAGCAGCCTGATACCGTGGAATCTCTATGCATTCTGAGTATGTGTCGAAAAACAAAGGTGGTAATTTTTCATTTTTGTGCGCACTTACCATGGGTTTTTGATTTTGTTGTTTGAAGGACTACGACTTGAGCCAGCTCCAGCAGCCTGATACCGTGGAACCCGATGCCATCAAGTCTGTAGGAATCCGGAGACTGGATGAGAGACCCATCCACGCTGAGCCCCAGTATCCAGTCAGATCTGCAGCCCCACACCCTGGGGACATCGGAGACTTCATTAATGAGGTGCGAAGAAAGACTTATTTTCTTTACAAGGGTTTTTATTTTATGCTAATAGTTAGATCTACACAATCTATGCAGGCCACAAATTGCTTAGAATATAGCTATGTAGTTCATTAAAACAAACTTGCTTTTCTTAAGTTTATCTTTGTATGAAAGCAAATGTGGCCTTAGTAACAAAGAACAGAAATTTAATTGCTTTGACCAGTCAAAAAGAGATCTATTGATTAATATTCTGCACTTGCAAAATGATATTCATCATATATTATAGGTATTAGTCACACTATCTCTAGGAAGGACTTTTTTCTCTAGATTACAGGTAATAAATAGACTAACAATATTATAGTGCATTCACATTTGATTTATTAGCACTGATAAATGTACGGATAGTTCACTTTAGTTTTCCCCACACTGTACCCTTTGAATAAATCCCACAAGTGGTGAGAATTCGGTGCCTACCCAACAACTCCATCAAAAGAGATTAGTTGGAAGAGCCGCTAAATTAAATATTATGTAAGTGATTTAAATACTTGTCTAGTTGAGGAGTTTTAAGAGCTTCCATAAGAGGAAGCTAATTCTGTGTTGAGTATAACAGATATGATTTTCACTGTCAAAATTGTTATGGCATTCTCTTATTTCATTACTGACCAAGAGTTCTGCTTCATTTAATTATTAAGTTTTGAAGTACAATGATTTATGCTTCTTCTTTTGATGATGTCTATAATTTTATTGTAATTCTCCCTTTGAATTTTTATTATAAGAGAGCACTATATGTTGATATTGATATTGATTGTGAATATATGGCAGAACTGATGTTCTCTGGCCATATCCTCAGTATCTCCAAGATGATAAGTGGTCTTGGTGCATTACAATGTGGAATGTATCTGTCATAAATGGTCTTCAGTAATGTGCTGATTAGACTCTTGTTTCCTGAGATTTCTTAAAATAGTCATAAATATGTAAATATAATCAGTCTACTATAAGATTTTAGATGCACGTATAGCTTGTAGAAAAAGTTTTGAATTAAATTTGGAATATTTTTCTATTTGCACAACTATCCGTTACTGTCTATCCCTAAAATATATGCTGCTTTCTGAGCATATATCTGAGCATATATATTCACTTCTGCTAAACAGGTAATAGGTTAATTTTTAGTAGACGTGATTTAAAAGCAGATGGAAGGCAAAAACAGCAGAATGCCAGTAACTCCCTTTATCTACAGAAATATGTCCTAACTTTCCCAGCTCTTATTTATATATACAAGAGCATTTCAAAAAGTTTGTGGAAAAATAGAATTAAAAGATAATATGAATCCTCCCATGAACTTTTTGAGGTACCCTCGTAGACCTGGTTAGGGAAATTAGGCTAGATGTTTTAATGTTTGTCATGCGAAATTGGGTTATTCCTGCAGTTGTCAGGTTTCAAGACATAGTAAATTTTTTGACTGCAGGTATAGGAACTAGACTTTTCTAAAGCAAGAATTCTGGCTTGAGTGTAATTCACCAAGTACTAACTGAATGTTTCTGCCTGTCCTTGAAGTGTCTTTTTTGTGTGGGATTCCATCCCATCCTTGATGCTCTTCTTTCTCCATGATAAAGATCAAACACTTCGTGTCATTGATAAGGCTGTTTATAATCAGATTCCTGCCCTCCCTCCCCCATCCCCACATTCCGTTCCTGTGTGGCAGCCCCACTGAACTATCTGCAGGTCTCAAAAGCATCACACTTTTGAACATTCCGTAACTTCTGCAGAGCCCTTACGTTCCCTCCCTCCCCCATCCCCACATTCCGTTCCTGTGTGGCAGCCCCACTGAACTATCTGCAGGTTCTCAAAAGCATCACACTTTTGAACATTCCGTAACTTCTGCAGAGCCCTTACGTTCCGTTCCTCACCATCTGCAGGACTCCCGCTTAGTTTTCAAGATTCAGCTAAAACATCCCCTTCTCCCTGAAGCCTTCCTTGATAGAAGAACGAGAGGCTTCTTCTATCATAGCCCTCACCAGCGGGGACCTGTCAGTCCTTTCTCCCACTTGAGCATATGAGTTCTCTCCTGTTCATCTTTGTATAAACTCTGCATATAATATATTGCCCAGCTCTTAGATTTTATTGTTTTTGGGAATTTGAGTACAGTCATACAGACATCACCCAGTTTATTTTAGATTGGGATTTAGCAGAGCCGAAGTCTGTAGCCTTTCATTCTATTGGTGCTGATCACGTTCAGAAAACAAGGTATTTGTTGTTTTAAGTTTGTGTTTTGTGTGTATGTGTGTGTATTGGTTTTTTTTTTTTAACAGTGACTGTATTTTCTTCAGCACATAGAAAAGAGTATCTAGTTAATAAGGTTCAGTTACCCGAGCCCTCTAATGCCACAGTAAAAAAAGATTGCAATAGAATTTCCTTTGGAGTTTTATTTCTCTAAAACAGTGCTCAGGTACACAGTCTCAAAAACGGTTTGAGACCATAGCAAGCATGTGTGATTACTTATATGAAAAACCTTGTTCCAAGCAACTGACTGCAAATTAACTTCTAGAATACAATCAATTCACAATTTGAGGATTGTCTGCATATGTTGAAAATGGCTCATTCTGAAGTCATCTTGAGCTTGGTTTAGGATCATCCATTCAGCAAATCACTATTGAATGTCTACTGTGTGTAACATAACTGTGCCAGTAATATGTAGACAAAAAATAGACATACAGTAGTTTCTCTTTGTTTGTGTTCCCTACTTTGCTGCCAGCATAGTCTTTGAACAAGGCAAACATTCTGGTATCTGAAGCCTTACTTCAGCAGGCACAGGAGGCAAGTTGTGTCTGGTTCTTATTTGGCTTTCCAACTTCATCTCAGGCCTCTCCCCAACTGGCATCTTGTAGGTCAGTGACAGAGAACTCTACTTGCAGTTCACAGTCTCAGTTTGTAATTCCATGCTGACACCCATAACCATAGTGTTTTTCCTGCCTGGAATACCAACCAGCTATTCCAACCCAGGAAGGATCAGGCATACAGAGTATGGGTTAGGCACCATCCAGTGGCATTTAAGGGATGCAATGGTCAGTTCTGTGGGAGAGTTCAAAAGGCCTGAGCCAGTAATACTCTCAAAAGCACCATATAGATTCTTCCATCCAAGATACCCATTAAGACTTGATCAATATCTTTCATTCATTGGACAGACAAAAATAAACATATGCAAAGTTTTAAAACCATTGAAGGTACCTAGAAAGAAGTCAAGTACATTTTATAAAATCATTTAAAATGTACACAAATTTATTAATCTCCAGGTTTTATTTGATTTAGTAGAGTACTGAATGTTCCAAAGGAAGAATAGTATAATGGTGATTATAATTGGAGTTCTTTTATAGAGTAAGGAATAGAAAAGCTCATGAGAACATTTTCTAGTTTGTGCATTTAAATAATGAATAAATGTTGCCATGAATCTGAAAAATATATTTCCAATGTGGTCAGTAGACTAAATTAAGTCAGATGTTTTTGAATTTCAACTGCAAAGAAACAGGAATAGCACTGGGGATAGGAAGACCAGTTAGAGAGGCCTTTGCTCTGGTCCAGGCAGGATATAATGAGGACCTGAACTAAAGTAATGGCACTAAGTCTATAGAAGACAGAATGTAAGGGAATCAATAGGACCTCTTTGCTCTTATATCCTTCATGTGTCCCTCACTGAAGAATGTAGGTTTTTATAGTCCTCATAAAAGCATGTCTCTGCCCATAAAGCATAGGATCAGAAGTCTATAAATATAAGCTCAGCAAGAATTCAGCCAGACCCATAGTTCTTTAACTTTACAGACGAGCCTCAAACTACAGAAAATAGTCCATATTTATCCAGAGTTCAAGATCTGCCTATCTAGGAAAGGTGAAACAAGAGTGTATTTTGCTAGATTTAGTCAAACCTAGAGAAACACGTGAATTTAGTTTGTAAATTTGCTACCAGTGCATTACTCGTCATTTAAAAAGGTGTCCACACCCAAGAATAAAGGAATCCCATAAGGGAGGACCAGAAGGTTCCATTGCCCCCAGATTTTTGCAGTACATTCAGTCTGGTTGCATGTCTGTTATTGTCAGTTTCTCAAGATTTGACTGTGATCTTCTTAGAAGTACCAAAATATTACCAAGCGTTTATATAATACCTCATTCAAAAGAGTCACATTTTATTCTCAGATAAAAATCAGTGCTATCCAAGTGGAAGGGACTTAAAGTGCATAAGTTTCTGCCTAGAAAGGTGGCCTGCTTAAGAATTCTTGAAAAGTTCAGTGGTTTTGCCCTTTTGTAATTATTAAAACCCAAGACAATGTTTCATGTTATAACAGAGCAAGGTGATCTCGTTCTAATGGATTTTATGGCCTTAACCTCTTTTTCAAAAAAAAAGAAATAGAACAGATTTGAAAGCTACCAGGATGATCAGAAAGGCAATGCAGGAGCTAGAAAAAATCAAAAAGAAAAGAATAGTTGTGAGAATCTCAATAGTAGGTATGGGAGTATTGTCACCATCATTGTATTTATTTTAGGGAATTGAATTAGATGGCCTAGGCATTTGATGAAGACTACTCGGATCCTTTAACATAGTGGTGAAGACCAGACAGCTTCTAGTATTTTTCCCTGATCGCAGTAAACACAGGCCACCATTTTTTCTCCATTGAATCCAGACTCACTGGAGGCCCAGCCATTGAAACTTTAGAGCTAATTTTAGTCTTTACCTTTCCATATTTCCAGTTAGGTGCTGATACCATAAAGACTGGGCAAGGCTCTGCATATTTTCACTTAAAAATTGAATTGTGATAAGGCAGATGACCTGAAGAATGTGATCTTAGCCGTTGTCTCCTTAGCTTGTCTTATGAAGCAGTTGTCGTAATGAAAACTTAGTATTTGTTTTCAGGAAACCATTCTCCTTATCAGGAATTTCCTAGATTTTTCTTGATTTCTCTTCAGGTTTTTCTTGGGTCCAGTTCTTGTGTGCTCCAACTTAGACAGTGCTGAACTAAAGGAATCACGTATTGCTAGCTTTTGTAGGGAAAAAGGAAGAGGGGCGCATGCTAACATATGAATATGAGCTCCACAAGGTCAGGCAAAGGATCTAGCTTATAGAATAGCTCTGCCTCACCACTAAGCAGAGTGCCTTACAATAATAGATACTCCACAAATATGAGGGGCGCATGCTAACATATGAATATGAGCTCCACAAGGTCAGGCAAAGGATCTAGCTTATGAATAGCTCTGCCTCACCACTAAGCAGAGTGCCTTACAATAATAGATACTCCACAAATATGTCTTGAATTGAATAAATACATGCAAACAAAGTGAATGAATGTGCATATTATTTGGCTTTTGCTAGCTAAAGCTACAGTAACTAACAACTCCAAAGTGTTATTGGTTTACAAAAACAAAGGTGTACTTCTTGCTCAAGTAGTAAGTCAACCATGGGCCATCAGTGGCTTGGTTCCTGATCCACATCATTTTAGGATCCAGGCAGAAGTAAATTTCCATCTGGGACAGGCCATTCTTCTGGCAGAGGGGGACAGGAAAAAGAACTGGTGGCAACATGTTAGGTAGAGCTCTTGAGGAACTTACTTTCCTCACCACCACTCATATTTCATTGGCCAAAGCCAGTCGCATAGCCAAGGCTGATACTGGAGTTGGGGAAGTAAGCTCTGACTCCAGAGGCCTTAGTGGTAGCGTGGGCATGGGATCCACCTACAGAAAAAGAGTGGTGAATCACCGAGGACAGTAACACGGTCTACCACAGAAGGGAATTAGGAATTTCGAGAAATTGTAGGTTGTGGTTCTCAGTCTTAGCAGAATTGCCTTGTAGCTTATTCTAAAAATAAGATGAAGAAAATTCCATCTAAAATTATTTATGTTTTATATATTGAAGTAATTTGCCAAAGACTTGCTTCGTTTTATTTTACACAGGCTTTTCTGGGTTATAAGTAGTGTACAATGGCATGAAGAAAAGTGGCACTTAATTAAATGGCTAGGATTGTTGGTAAGAGATACATGGACATGGGAAAACTGGTGGTGTACACTTTTTTTTTTCCTTTTTGATCAGTCAAGCAGCTGCCATTTGTTTTTTTTTGTTTTTGTTTTTTTAATATTATGTCTTCACATTTTTTAAAGTTTTTCAAATTCCAAAGCAGGAAGATTTTTTCTAAACTTAAATTTTTTTAAAGTACTAATACTCATTGAACACTACATGTGCCAGACACTATGATGAGCTCTTGGGTCCCTTTACCTTATTGGTCTTTATAATAATATTATAACTGTTACTGCAGTTGCAGATGAAGAAATGTGGAGGTCCCACAACTAATGCTGTGGAGAGCTGAGGCATCAACTCAGAGTCTGATTTCTTATGCACCGTATCAATCCTGACCTTAATTTTCATGCTCTTTTCCCCTATTGCTCCTTTGTAAACTTCAAAGAATAGATGAGCACATGCTCATAAAAACCCTCATATACGTGCTCATAAAATACACATGGATTGGAATAATTGATCTCTCAAGTAGGACAGCCTGTGACACATCTTGGATTAATGAGGCAACCATAAAACCCAACAGCATTTGAAAAGCAGATTTGTGAAAAAATAGAAGGATTGTTTGGAGACTAATATTTTTATATCTTGGAGTACTAGATCAATCTGGGAAAAAATTAGAAAACATGCCAAAAGTTTCTAATAATAAATCTTTAAAAGTTTTGTGGAGCATAATTATGAATTAGCTGCAGATACTTGAATTGCACATTAAAAAGCATCAATTTGCAAGAGTTAAGAATATAGTCAGTGATTATTTCTTTTTAAAATTCTTTTTAAGAGCCAGATATGCCTGTTATTTCAGATTGACAGGATTCTTCCCTTCTTTCCAATATTTATACTGTGTACACATTGGATTACAACTTTTCTAGGGTTTATGGGAGCTAGAAGTTACCCTATTATAAAAAAAATAATACCTGTTGACAATTTATGAATTAATTTGACATTTTATGTTCTGTTAAGAACACAAAGTATTTAATGAGTAACTTTTCTTATATAATAATCATATCTGGCCCATCTTCATTCTCCCTTTGATATCCTTTCAAAATTAGGTCAAATCCAATGCTACTTCCTCTTTGAACTCTTCACACTAGTCTGAATTTCTTTTTTTTTTTTTCCAGCATCCTGATGATTTTTGCTTAGACTTCATAGTTTTGTTACTTATTTATTATTTGCTTCATATTGTAGTAATGCCTGCTGTGCTAGATTGTCAGCCTGTGGAGGGGCAAGGAGCATATGGCCCTCAATTGTATGTCCCTCTCTTTGCTGTAAATATAATTCCTGCTCAGCCTGCTAATTATCAGAATTCCCTGACCCTGACTCTGAAGAGGGTCCATGTATCATGTGATTTCGTAGCCCGCTGTATTATGTCATGTACCCTATTCCATCAGTACATGACTCATTCAAAACTGGTCTTATACAATGAACTATTGCACAGTTGCACTTATCAGATTTCCTGGCAAGGGTAGTAGTTTTTCTATAAATGTTTGTTGGAAGAATGCATGAGTTGATATGATAGCAATTTCCATGATATAATTTAGCTTGTATTTCAGTGAGATATTTTTTTCTAAAATCTAGCAATCCTATTTTGCATATTATGTTATTTCAGATCCTCCCTTCTCTGTTTCAAGCAGTTGGCCATTCATTTCTGCCACCTGTCAAACATATTCTCCATTTAACCCACTGCCGTCATGGGTCTTGGCCCCCCAAGCAAGACTTCTTAGGCTTGTTTCTTTGCAGAGAAAAGAACTAAGTCTAAGTTTTAAATGGTGATAACCCCAATTTCTGTGTCAAAAGTGTTGTGGTCTGCAAGTGGAAATTTACAAACAAGTGTTTGTTTGATCCCGTGGAATCACTAAGATCTGCTTGTGGTTTTGCTTATCGTAACCCTCTCTTAATTCTTTCTTTGTCTCTCCAAATTGTAGGGCCTTAAAGCTGCTGACAATGATCCCACTGCTCCGCCATATGACTCCCTCTTAGTCTTTGACTATGAAGGCAGTGGCTCCACCGCTGGGTCCCTGAGCTCCCTTAATTCCTCAAGTAGTGGTGGTGAGCAGGACTATGATTACCTGAACGACTGGGGGCCACGGTTCAAGAAACTTGCTGACATGTATGGTGGAGGTGATGACTGAACTTCAGGGTGAACTTGGTTTTTGGACAAGTACAAAAATTTCAACTGATATTCCCAAAAAGCGTACAGAAGCTAGGCTTTAACTTTGTAGTCTACTAGCACAGTGCTTGCTGGAGGCTTTGGCATAGGCTGCAAACCAATTTGGGCTCAGAGGGAATATCAGTAATCCAATACTGTTTGGAAAAACACTGAGCTCAGTTACACTTGAATTTTACAGTACAGAAGCACTGGGATTTTATGTGCCTTTTTGTACCTTTTTCAGATTGGAATTAGTTTTATGTTTAAGGCTTTAATGGTACTGATTTCTGAAACGATAAGTAAAAGACAAAATATTTTGTGGTGGGAGCAGTAAGTTAAACCATGATATGCTTCAACATGCTTTTGTTACATTGCATTTGCTTTTATTAAAATACAGAATTAAACAAACAAACAAAAAAAGAACTCATGGAGCGATTTTATTATCTTGGGGGATGAGACCATGAGATTGGAAAATGTACATTACTTCTAGTTTTAGACTTTAGATTTTTTTTTTTCACTAAAATCTTAAAACTTACGCAGCTGGTTGCAAATAAAGGGAGTTTTCATATCACCAATTTGTAGCAAAATTGAATTTTTTCATAAACTAGAATGTTAGACACATTTTGGTCTTAATCCATGTACACTTTTTTATTTACTGTATTTTTTCCACTTCACTGTAAAAATGGTATGTGTACATAATGTTTTATTGACATAGTCTATGGAGAAGTGCAGAAACTTCAGAACATGTGTATGTATTCTTTGGACTATGGATTCAGGTTTTTTGCATGTTTATATCTTTCGTTATGGATAAAGTATTTACAAAACAAAGTGACATTTGATTCAATTGTTGAGCCGTAGTTAGAATACTCAATTTTTAATTT
>NW_007726618.1:511639-519239 GCF_000696425.1 Galeopterus variegatus | reverse complement strand
TTTTTTTTTTCACTAAAATCTTAAAACTTACGCAGCTGGTTGCAAATAAAGGGAGTTTTCATATCACCAATTTGTAGCAAAATTGAATTTTTTCATAAACTAGAATGTTAGACACATTTTGGTCTTAATCCATGTACACTTTTTTATTTACTGTATTTTTTCCACTTCACTGTAAAAATGGTATGTGTACATAATGTTTTATTGACATAGTCTATGGAGAAGTGCAGAAACTTCAGAACATGTGTATGTATTCTTTGGACTATGGATTCAGGTTTTTTGCATGTTTATATCTTTCGTTATGGATAAAGTATTTACAAAACAAAGTGACATTTGATTCAATTGTTGAGCCGTAGTTAGAATACTCAATTTTTAATTTTTTAATTTTTTTTATTTTTTATTTTCTTTTTTGTTTGGGGGGGAGAAAAGTTCTTAGCACAAATGTTTTACATAATTTGTACCAAAAAAAAATAAAAAATAAAAAGGAAAGAAAAGGAAGGGGTGGCCTGACACTGGTGGCACTACTAAGTGTGTGTTTTTAAAAAAAAAAATGGAAAAAAAAAAAAAAAGCTTTTAAACTGGAGAGACTTCTGACAACAGCTTTGCCTCTGTATTGTGTACCAGAATATAAATGATACACCTCTGACCCCAGCGTTCTGAATAAAATGCTAATTTTGGATCTGGTGACTGGTTTGAACTTTTTCTTTTCTACTTGAGCTGCTTTGAATGTTGCAAAAATCCCAAGTCCTGGAGTTTCATTGAGAATAACATTACAAAAGTATATAGTAGTTGTTGGGTAATTCACCACTGAAATGCGTAGCATGGCAACCACGTACGGTGAGCAACAGAGGGAATCATTTTGGATCTTCTCATCATAATAGAAGAAAAATGCCACGTGACTCAGGAACAGACCCTACTGGCGGTGATATTAAAATCACATCCTTTAACTTCAGTGAACTTTGGTATAATTCTTAATATATCTTGTGTTTTCATTTGTTTCTGCTAGAGCTTAATGGTTTTGCTGAAATCTAACAAGCCTTCTCTGTTTCCCCAGCATAAGGGAAATTTCAGTAAAATGCATTATTGGACCGGCCCTGGAAACTGCAGAGGACACCTGGAATTCCTGTGTCATTCACTGAAGCCTTTGTTTTATGTACTTAGTCGAATACACTTAGATTTGACTGACATTTACTTATTGACCTCAGAATTTGCTTTACTTTCATATAGTCACAGAGGACAAAAAAAGGAAATAATCTTGCTAGATTTTATAAAATTGTTTATGTTCTTACTGTAATTTATAAATGAATTTTAAGAGACTTGAAGGAATTCCCATTGTATTTTTCTATTAGCTTCATAATCATCGCACAGATATTCTTATACTGTACATTTTGAAAACACTTCTACACTATACCTCTTCTAATTAACTTTATATATTTTGCTTAACATAAAGGCTATTTTATATGATACAGTGAAATTTACTTTTCCATTGATTCGCTCTGTGGGTAATACATTCTTGTTACTTTGCTAATAGTTAAATGCCAGAGCTTGCCTCTGGGAATTTCCATAATGAAACTTACTAAATTTGCTAATTGGAATAGTCTTTTCTAAAATTGATTTTGAGACAGAGCCTCCATGTTGTTATATATCCAAATGAAAACTATCTTCACATTCAAACATTGCAATATTTTAAATTTCATCATTTAAATAAACAGTGTTCATATTATTTGCTTATAGTTGATGTACAGTCACAAACCATAACTAGTATATACATAAACTTTAAGCATTGATGATATATATACATAATCAATAAAGGTAAATGTTAATACTTTTCAAACCTTCCCTTTTTTGCAGATGAAATATGTAACTATTTCCTTTGTAAAAATCATTTTTTAGAAAAACGGGAAATCAGTAAAAATTGGAAGCCTCTGCCCTGCTATAGGAGGAACTTCTATTTAGCTGGTTGGTGTAATTTCTAGTTCCTTCAAAAAGCACTTTTATACACATATTTCCATAAAGGTTTTATTTTGTTTTGTTTTCATGAAAATGAGATTGTACATTATGTATTATTCTGTAACTTGCCTTTTTCACAAAAAGTGTATCTTGGAAATTTTTCTATATTATTATATATGTAATCTACCTAGTTTTTAAAAATACTAAATAGTATTCCATAATATAGACATAATAGTTTTATTGAACCACTTCCTTGTTTGTTTTCAATTTTTTTGCTATTAAAAATGATGCCACAATAAATGTCCTTGTGCATGTCTCTTTGCATGGAAGTATTTCTCTAAATTAGATGCTTGAAGATGGAATTGCTGGATTAAAGAATGTGGAGAGAAGTTNATTTCTCTAAATTAGATGCTTGAAGATGGAATTGCTGGATTAAAGAATGTGGAGAGAAGTTAATTAAATATGCCTGAAATTATAAATGTTTTAGCATACTTCAAAGTGCCTTTTCGTTACAAGAAGATGAGGCTTTTTAAAAGCCAGCAACTTCCTCCTCTGGCAAAAGGATATTATGCAGCTCAAAATAGTACCCACAAAATGTAAGACAATCTAGCCAGGGCCTTTTTCTTTTTTCTTTAGAAGTTAGCCTTTGTGGCAGACCACAGTAATAGTTTCAAGCACTCTGTAAAATGGCTATAACCATGTGACCTAACAAAACCTAGAAAACTATATTTATGAACATGGTTATGGACCACATCCAGAAACATGTTTTCCTAGGCCAATCCTGGTGATTTGGATCTCTTTTGCAATATTGTCAATTTAAAAAGTGCATACAGAGTGCTAGAATCTCTGTGAAGTAGCTTATTTTCTGTGATAAAAGTATGTGCACTTTGAATTTTAGTAAGACATTGCCAGATTTCCCTAATTGAAGACTGCATCAATTTATACTTCTACCAACACTTAGAAAAATCAGTTTACCTTCACCCTCAACAATCCTGGACTTTAAACAATATGTTTAAAAGTTTTGCCATTATGATAGGCACCAAAAAATACCCATGTTAATAATTTAGACTTTCCTGATTATTAATGAGGTAGATTGAGGACTTTTTTTCTCATGTTTATTAACCATTTGTGTTTCTTTGGATTATCTATTTTCATTTCCCTATGGAGTTATTTGCCTTTTTCCAATTAAGTAGTAAGAACTTTTTATATGCATTTTCTTCCCTGGTCTTTTGCCAATCTAGTAAATTTTTATGATGTTTTGTCTTAGGGAAATTTTTATGTGATTTATTCTCATTATTTTCAACTATAGATTTTTGAGAAAGTTTTTTATATGCATTTTCTTCCCTGGTCTTTTGCCAATCTAGTAAATTTTTATGATGTTTTGTCGTAGAGAAATTTTTATGTGATTTATTCTCATTATTTTCAACTATAGATTTTTGAGAAAGTTTTTCCATCTCCAAATTACTAAATTGTTATCCTGTATTGTTTTCTTTGTATTGTTTTGCAGTTAGCTATTTAATTCCCCTAGAAATTATTTTGTATGATGTAGACATCTAATTTCTAGATACATGGTCTGTTTCCCAAACACCACTAGTTAAAAACTTCAACCTTAACCCAGTCGTTTGAAATGCAACTTTTATCATACACACAATCCCCATCTAAGCATGTGTGTGTTCTGGATCTTTTATTCTGTTCTGTAGATCTTTTATTTAATTCCTGCACAATACTAGGTTGTTCCACTAGAATGTCAGTTCTGACAAGCCACTCCCCACACTGTTTTTAGTCGAAACTTTCTTTATTCTTTTTTCACATATTCTCTTGTGCATAATCTTTAGAAACAATTTTTTCAAGTTCCATAAATATTTTATTCAAAACCCTATTGAGTTGTGAAAAGTTAACAGTTTCATCTATTATTCCCTCCAATACTATATTAACTCACTTTTCAGATACTTTTTGAAGTTTACTAAACATCTCATTTTTATACTGTTGTTTTATCATTTTCGTTGCTATTATGAGTGGGTTCCACTTTTCACAGCATTTTTTTCTAATTATTCTACTGCTGTATTGAAAATTTGTCGACTTTGATTTCTCTAGTTTCTCTCTTATTTTATTCTTGTGTGTGTTCTTGTAGCTTTTTGGTGATTCTCTTGGATTTCCCTGACGTAGTCATGACTGCAGTTAATGATGAGTTTTTTGGGTTTTTTCCTCAAGATTAATACTATTTTTTTTCCCTTTACAGTTAGCAGCAGAAATGATCATAAGTTTTATTTTATTTTTCCTGACTATAGTAGGAAGGCTTTCTATATTTCACCATTATACATAACACTTCCTAAAGGTAAAGTTTTATATTTAGTTACTTTCAGATGTTGAGTGTACATTCTGAATTTTATAAAATGCATTTCTTTTATCTACATAGTTATTATAAGTACATTTATATAGTGAATTATGCCATTAATGTCATCAGATTTTCTGGTATTGAATAAAACTTCTCTGGAATTATGACCTACTTGGTCATAATGTTATTCTTTTAATGGGCTGATGTATTTGATTTGTTGCTATTTTAGTTAGGTATTTAAAATTATATGTGATTTTCTTATGCTTCTCTGTTTTTCCTTAATTTTTCCTCAGATTTATGCTGGCTTAAAATAAATAATTGGGAAGATTGCCATTTTTTATGTACTCCAGAATAGTTTATATAAATCATGATTATCTGCTTGTAAAAAATTAGTTAGAATTCTACAATTTTACCATGATGCAGATAGGTTTTCCTCAGTAGGAATTAGTGTATTCAGATGTCATTCATATCTTTGATGAATTTTCACAATTTATATATTCCTGAAAAATCTCCAATATCATCTAGGGTTTCAAAAAATTAATAAAAATTGCATACAGTATTATCTTCTTAAAATCTGTTTTATACCTTAAGTTATGTTTCTTCTTCTTACTCTCTTTTGTCTTTTACCTTTTTTTTTCCTTTTTCTTTATCAGAGTAGTCAAAAGTATGTATTTATTGTTCTTTTAAAAGAGCCAGCTTTTTGATTTGTTGATTTAGAATATCTCTTCACTTGGTTACTGTGTATACATTTCTCCAAGCTTCTTAATTTGTTTTCCAAGTGCTTACTATCTTATTTTTGGTTTATCAGTTTCTAAGACACATTTATTAACATTTCCCACTAGCTTTATGGATTTCCGTGTGTCCACGCCATATTGATATGTGCTTAAAACTGTTGGTTTTTACCAATGGGTGGTGACTTGCTTGATAACTTTCAGTGTTTTTTAGCTCTGAATTCCATTGTGTCCAATATTAATATAGCTGTACCTGTTTTGGGTCTTTTTGTTTCTCTTAGCCAAATACATATCTGATTTTAGCCTCATATAGCTTGTTGCATCTCTTTGTTGTTAACAACTCTGAATAATTTTGCTTTGTACATCTTTGTAAACAACATATAAATTTTAAAACTTTATTTCAGTGTCATTTTCAAGCAGGCACTGTAATAATGGCTTGGCCAAAGCGTCGGTCTTAATGATTTGGTTTTTGCAGTTCACCATTTTTGAAACCACTTAGATGTGACCTCAGTGAACTGATTGTTCCCACAGCTCTTCAGGGTATTCTAGGCCATCAGCGTGCAAATTGACTCCATGGAGTAAAAAAGCAGAAGAGGCATTAAAAAGCCAGGCCTCTCTCATTTTCACTTCATTGTAGCTTTACAGTTGTTCACTTAAAATTCACTGTAGTTTTTTCTCATTGGAGGGAAAAAGTAGCATTTTTATATTCAAAAGAAAAATCGAAAGACCAACTCACACGGAAAAGTAAAAGACCAAAGAGATTCAAACTGTCCTGAACGGTCACTTTTTTGACTCATTCAAGATGATTTTGAGATAATAAATATATAAAATACCTGATGGTTGGTTGGATAATCACCATGTCCTCAAAAACAACAAACAAACAAACAAAAAAACACTCCTTCCTGGAAAGATATCAGTGGATTGACCCCTTTAAGAAAGGAATTGGAGAAGGAAAGTAGCACTATCGTTCTTTTTCTTGATGCAGCAAATTCAGCCTTAACAGATACTACTTTTTCACTGGTCAGCAGCATTTCTGTAAGGTTGGTAGTAAAAGCTCACATTGTACCGCTTTTTCTGTGTGTTAGCCAGACTAGCTAAGAGTTCAGTGGGTGGAAAAAGAGATCATGCCACATCAGCTAAAATGTGTTTGGGGGAGATTATTTGTAGATTTAAAATAATGCTAATTCCATTAATTTCCATTACGACAAATGATTGTGCTGACCATAGGAACAACTTATAGTTTGAGAATGTATTTACTCTTTATAACTTCTTTTAATAAAAAATAAGTCCACATGAGAATTAGGATACTGTGTTTCAAGTGCCTACCCATAAATGGTGGAGTGGTGGCGGGGGAGGGCAGGTGAAGCCGGTCTCTTGACTGGAGACATATTTGTGAATCAGAAACATGATGGTGGACAGCTATCTTTGAGGTATTCTGTTACTATAAACCAATATATAAACCAATAATATTTAAATATTGGATTTATTTATTCAGTTCTTTTAAATGTGAACATGTTGATCTCTAATTCTTAAAAGTTTTTTTTTTCAGAATTTTTTTTTTATTATTCAAAATATTCCTGTGTTCAGGAATGCACAGTAAGCTTAATTACTAAAGAGTGTCAGCTTCTACAGTAATTTGCTTCTCAATCTTTCTCTGCAACTAATGAAATTTGAATAAAAATCTTTGAGTTTAAGAATATTGACCTTTATCTTGTAGGTTAGTACATACATATTTATCAGTAACTTTATTTTTTCAGTTCCTACTTTGTGGAAACGATAGTTTGCAAAATACAATCGTAAAGTTTGCTGCTTTTCTAATAGGGTTTTTGATTGTGTGTGGTATAGACGTTTATTGTATTAACATCCAGGGTCAGAGGAGAAATATGACTATTGGATGAGAACATTTTTATTTTCGTTTTAAATGGCTTCTATATTCAGGGGCTAATTAAGACTGTTAATGTTTTGCCTGTTTCATAAAATACAATCGTAAAGTTTGCTGCTTTTCTAATAGGGTTTTTGATTGTGTGTGGTATAGACATTTATTGTATTAACATCCAGGGTCAGAGGAGAAATATGACTATTGGATGAGAACATTTTTATTTTCGTTTTAAATGGCTTCTATATTCAGGGGCTGATTAAGACTATTAATGTTTTTCTTGTTTCAGTAGATATGTTCCTTATCTTCCTGTTTTACTTCCATCTTAATCTTTAAGTATCAATATGAACAACCACAAACTGAAGGGAACTTTTCCCTTTGCCCCAGGGTTTTGTCACCTGGGATAATTAGCTCTGTATTACTGCACTAGGCTCTCTGTGGTCTTTGAAGTAAATCAAGCAGGATCAGTGCTTGATCTTCCCAGGCCCCATATGAATGTTGGAAATTAAAGTTGACTTCTTTTGTGATTGGAGAACACATGGCCTCCTAAACTAAATGTTGAACTAAAACTGTAGATAGTCTTCTGTAAATCCATACACAGATACATGTATCTTCAACAACATGGATGGATATTAATAAAACAGTTGTTTCCATGTGCGTAGATACAAGGGTTCTTCAAGAAGTTCTTAGAAAAATGGAATTAAGAAAAAA
>NW_007726618.1:511375-511611 GCF_000696425.1 Galeopterus variegatus | reverse complement strand
AAAAAATGTGAATCTTTCCATGAACTTTTTGAAGACCCATCATACTGTTCTATGCACTTGGCATATTAACTCATTTAATCTTTACAGTAATTGCCCTATTCTGTCACTTCTAATGGACTCATCATTGTAAGGTTAATAAGCTTCATACAATGAATGGAGTGCAACCCGGCAAGGTGCTGTGGTTGTGTGGAAACCTTACATTGACATCTGTCAGTGACATCAGTAAAGCACTAGCA
>NW_007726618.1:508851-510224 GCF_000696425.1 Galeopterus variegatus | reverse complement strand
GAAGGCATAAGCTGGCATGATTCTCCCAGGGTTGGATTCCCACCTCTGCCCTTTAATAGCTGCATAACCTCAGATAATTTGTTTAGTCTCTCTGTGTCCTTATCGATAGAGGAATACGTCACAGGGCTGTGTGAGGACAAACCCGTAACGTCAGGAACATAGTAAGCACTCCATAAAAGTTAGCTGTTGTTATCTATTGTCAATAAGACATGGTCATATGTATATACCTATAGTTGTTATTTTATATCCTTTTATAATTTACAAAAGAAGAAAATGTTTTTACTCACAAAATGGTTTTTTCACTTTATTTTTTTTTCATTGAAACAGTTGTATACGTTCATGGGGTACAGTTGAGTATCGGTATTTATGTACAGTATGTGATGATCAAATCAGGATAATTACCATATTTGTCATTGCAAAATGTAATCATTCTTTTTTTTTACAACATCATCCACAGGGCTTCAGATAGAACTTGCATAAGAACTTTACATTTCTACAATACATATTCTTTTTGCCTTTCAGTATATATACCTACATTGGTAAGGTATGTTATTCCACATATTAAAATTGAAAAAAAAATCTCTTAGTTTTAACGTTCTTTTACCATTATTAGAAGCAGGATTAATATATTTTACATAATTTATTTGGCCTTCATCATCAAATTTTTGGAAGTAAAATGGAGTGTGATTCCATCTCCAATGACCAGAATGCTTCAGCACCTGTCATCTCTGTTTCCTTAATTGCCAGCTCTGGAAGAATATCCAAGTATATCCAGGAAACTTGGAACCACAGAAATTCTAAAAATTGATTAAATTGCCTGGAAGTGATAGATCCTAAAGAGATCAAGCTTTATTACATTGAAAATTTTCCTTGTGGATTTGGGCATTAAAAGTATGAATTTAGTGACTCATCTAAGTTAGCAGAATCATCCGTTTTAGCCTGGCTCACCTAGTTCTATACCCACTTTCTAATATTTCCCTTCTTAATGGTACTATTCCTCTTAAACCCTTTCACTGCGTGTATAGGAATTTTTCAAAAATTAGGTCAACATGCAACATTAAACTTTAATAACTGGATGTACAGGACATAGAAGCAAATATATCAAATTGTTTTTGTTAATCATGATCATATCCTTTACAAGAACTTAACGCTGGTATCATCCAGTTTATTAAATCAACTGAAGAGCGTGAAATGAGACAATGGTTGTGAAGGTATTCTGTGAACTGTAAGGAGCTGGATAAATGTTAGGTTTTAAATATTTAGCCAATAACTTGGAAGAATGAACGGCGTATGTATCATCAAAAAGGTGCTCCTTAGGGCCGGCCCGGTGGCACACTGCTACAGTGCGCCGCTTGGGAGCGCGGCGGCGCTCC
>NW_007726618.1:506917-508145 GCF_000696425.1 Galeopterus variegatus | reverse complement strand
AAAAAAAAAAAAGGTGCTCCTTAGATTGAAGCCTCAAGTATGTATCTGTCTTATGTACTGAAAGCTAATACTTAGCTATTCCAAAATGTACTCACATCACAACCCAGAGAAACAAGACAGAGATGGAACTGTTAGTTTGTCCATTTGTTTCAGGATTTACTTGCTTATTGATTTTGCTTTTCTTAAATAATTTATTGTAACTATAACATCTTGATGAGATAAAATAATTAAACGGTGTGACAAACTGATTTTT
This sequence comes from Galeopterus variegatus, assembly GCF_000696425.1. Classification (NCBI taxonomy): domain Eukaryota; kingdom Metazoa; phylum Chordata; class Mammalia; order Dermoptera; family Cynocephalidae; genus Galeopterus; species Galeopterus variegatus. The sequence goes on along the minus strand of NW_007726618.1, from coordinate 507,892 downwards.
TGTTCATTGGAAGTTCCTGTCTTTTACTGTTTCTGCCTGTTAAATTGATTCTTCTATTGTTAAATCATAATTCTAATATGACTAGTCCTCTAGGAAAGACACAATATATATATAAATCAAATCATTGTGATTCTAAAGAATGGAGGAGCAATAACCTGAGCCAAGGATACTGAAGTCACTTATTAGTCTCAGGGTAGAAAGTGTGCTCCTTAGATGAGCACTAAATGAAACTATTGCCTAGATAAAGCACAAGAAAGTAAGGTAGCAAGTTTCCCTAAAGAGAAAAGACATCCAGGAAGGTAGATGGACTTGACAAAGAGTGGTGAAGTTTATTGGCCAGTGGTTCCTGAACTTACTACACATTAGAATTTCTGGCAATTTGTTAAAAATACTGATGCCTGGCTCCCACAACAGTATACCCAAGGCCACAATCTGACCAACTGCACCTGCCATGCAGAATCGCCCAAGAGAAGAGCCAATCCAGGTTTGCTTAAAAGCATTGTTGGGGCCGGCCCGGTGGCGCACTGGATAGTGCACCGCTTGGGAAGCGCGGCGGCGCTCCCGCCCAAGGGTTTGGATCCCACATGCAGACCGGTTCCCGCTCACTGGCTGAGCGAGGCGCGGGAGCAACGCCGAGTGTTGCGATCCCGTTGCTGGTCCCTGGTCCGGTACAGGGGCAACAATGAGGGTTGCGATCCGTTGCCGGACACGGAAAAAAGACAAAAAAAAAGCATTGTTAGGGTCTCATCTGACTGGATGGCTGGTAGCCATATGGAGGAACACTAATGAAGAACATGTCCCAGGATGGGTTCCAAAGGAAGCAGACTGAGGTGAAGATTGGTGTACAGAAAGTTTATCAGGGAGTGCTTTTAGTATCCATTTTTGTAGAAAGTAAGTGGAAAAAAGCCAGACTAGGCAGAGGGAGAAGTTGAGCTGCCATGAAGTCTCAACAAACGCCCTCAGCTGACACCTCAG
>NW_007726618.1:504556-506347 GCF_000696425.1 Galeopterus variegatus | reverse complement strand
GGCAGAGGGAGAAGTTGAGCTGCCATGAAGTCTCAACAAACGCCCTCAGCTGACACCTCAGGTAGCTATAAAGCTACTACAGTCCTTCGGGTTGTCCCAAGTTGATGCCAGGGGACCCCAACTATATAGCCCCATGTAGACCAGTCAGTGGATGTGTGCTGCCCCAGGAAGGTTTCTGGCCTTGGGAGGCAATCCTGGAAGAGGGCTGACAACTGAGAGCTGTCTGCCAGCAGCACTCTCAGAACCCGGAAGTACATTCTTCAGTACCAGAAGATTCTAAGAGGCACACCATAGTGCATGTTTATTAATTTCTTTTTAACCTTAGTAGCTTAGCCATTTTATTATGTGCTATAGTTTAAAAAAAAATTAAACCGTCTGGTATAAGAATTCTTTCAGGAAGGAAGTCTTTGTTTAGGAAGAAAACTTCTTGGGATTAAGACAGTGCAAAAGAGAGGTGACTAAATAGTGCTGCGTTTGAAATGCACAGGCAAGAGTGGAGGTAAACAAGAGAGAAGATACATGATTAGATAGCGGGAGGGGGGGAGTTTAGCATCAGGGACATCAGACGTTCAATTTCCATTGGTTTGCGGTGTTGTATAGAAACAACCCCCTTCATTTCCACGATAATGGTCACGTAGGATGTTTTGAGGATTTTGTTTTGCTTTTCATCCTTTCTTGTGTCTCTGGTGTTTGAGGAAATGAGGTAACAATTCAGCAGAAATATTAGTGCAGTGAGAGGTGGCAGATCGAAATAGAAGTAATGTAGCTCTTAAGGACACCGAGGCCCCAGGAGACATCTGAAATTACAGTTATTTTTGTACTCCCAGTGTTTACCTACAGTGATTAGTTCAAGTATGGAAGGGCTTCTGTGCGTGCGTTGGTGGCTGCAAGGAAGATGTAGGGAAACTCACTAGGCCCTCGGATGCAGCTGAACTGGGAGGGGAGGAAGCCCAAGAAATAAAGGAGGCGGGAAAGGCAGGATGCATTCCCAAAACTGCACAGGAAGAAAGAAGTCATCGGATCTAGAAGGCCCACATTCTCCTGTCAAATGGAGACAAGTACTTCGTGTAAAACCTCTAGGACAGATTTCTATAATTTAATGGAAGCCCTTCTGTTTAGATTTTTAAGTATTATATCACTTGAACATTTGAATTCCTTATTAAAAATAATTTGTTTTCTTCAAATATCCTAATTTAACAGATAGTATCTGCATATACCTGCATGTTACTAAACCAATTAATCAGTGTGCATTGCCTTAAATTCTACTAGATTATACATGCAGAACTTTAGACATGATATTACACTGTGCTGTTTTGTGCTTCAGAGGGAGTTTGGGGTTTTTTTGGTTTTTTGTTTTTACAAACAAATCATTGAGATTTTGGTTCCTCAAAGTAAAGGAAATATTTAGAACATAATAATGTATAATCTGTTAGAGTAAAAAGTGTAGCATATAAATAATATCTACTTAATAGGCATAAGAAGCATCTTTTTAAACAAACTGAAAACTTACTTTATCCTCAGAGCTTTGAAAACTGCTTTTGATTGGAAAAACATAACCCAAAGTTTGATTCATCCTATTCTTCTCCTATAACTTTTGTCACCTTAAGAATGTTGATCATAAGAGCCAGCCCGTAGCTCACTTGGGAGACTGTGGTGCTGATAACACCAAGGCCATGGATGAGTTCATATCCCTATATAGGGATGGCCAGTTAGCTCACTTGGAGAGCATCATGCTAACACCAAGTCAAGGGTTAAGATCCCCTTACTGGTCATCTTTAAAAAAAAAAAAAA
>NW_007726618.1:501601-503368 GCF_000696425.1 Galeopterus variegatus | reverse complement strand
CACACTCAGCCAGTGAGCGCACCGGCCATCCCTATATAGGATCCAAACCCGCGGCCTCAGCACTAGCAGTGCTGCACTCTCCCAAGTGAACAATGGGGCCCGTTCTTGATGTGCTTTAAATAAATTATCTTACTTGATCCAAACATCAACCCATCTTACAGTTTAACTGAGATTGAAAAAGACTAAACTGCCTAAAATCTCATAGTATATTACAGAGTTTGGAGGAAATATCTAATTCATTCCTCAGGCATGTCTAATTCTAAATTTCTTATTTTTAACCACTACATATTCTTTTAAATTAGTCTTCATTTTAATTATAATAAAATATTCATAAAAATTGATTTTACCTCCAAATAGAGCAAAATTTCAGACTTCACTTGGAAATTTTGCATTTTTTTGTAAGATGTCAACCTTTTAATATAGTTGAAAGTTGACCTTACAATTTCAATGCTGTTAATATTCCCATCAAATAGAAATAAAATGTGAAATTTCAGGATGTTGGCTATCCTAACATAAAATGCACTCTGTATTTTGAATTTGAGTAAATATAACTATTCTGCTTGCACTTTCTCTTTGTATGAGCACGTTCAATCACCATTAATAAAGGTTTCTTTTTGAACTAGAATTGAGAGTGCTTTATTACTTTGAGTAAAGTTAATATGTCAGTCTCCTTCCCCAAGTTTTTTTTTTTTTTTTTTTTTTTGGGCNCCAAGTCAAGGGTTAAGATCCCCTTACTGGTCATCTTTAAAAAAAAAAAAAAGAAAAAGAATGTTGATCATAGACAAGAATTATCCATTATAAAATTCATGAAGATACAATATATGAGGGCAAACATGGTCTACAAACATTGACTGTATAGTCAAAAGTCAAATTACATATATAATTTATGAATACCACGTGTGGTTTACAAAATGTATGCCTATATTTTTAAAGAAGGTAAAAAAAAAAGTATTCATGTTTTCAAAGTTAAGTACAAGCTTCAACACCATCTACAGCAGATGATTTTCTATCCGGATCTGCATAAAATCTTCTGGAGCAAAAAAGAAATTATGTATTTTCTTGATTACCTGAAGTACTGGGCTATTAATTCAATTTATATCAAGAGAGCTGAAAATGTAGTTACTACATCTTTGGCTGCTCTCTAATCCTGACATTGTGTTGCATATCTCAGAAGTCTTTTTGATAAATAGGGAACAGAATTTTGAGAGAAAATTACATCAGAAAGCTGAGTGTGGTATGTAGACTATTTTTATGTTATCCAGAGATACATATCAATGATTATTGCCTAAGATACTAAAAAGATATATTAAAAATAACAAAGATAGATTAGCCTAATGTTGTAATGTTAATAACAAACATTTATGTTGCACATATCTTACTGTTATTGATGTGCTTTATTTTTTGTGTGTTTGTTTTGTTTTTGTTTTTTGTTGACCAGTAAGGGGATTGCAACCCTTGGCACGGTGTGGTCTGCACCACACTCAGCCACTGAGCGCACCGGCCATCCCTATATAGGATCCGAACCCGCGGCCTCAGCACTAGCAGTGCTGCACTCTCCCAAGTGAGCAATGGGGCCGGTTCTTGATGTGCTTTAAATAAATTATCTTACTTGATCCAAACATCAACCCACCTTACAGTTTAACTGAGATTGAAAAAGACTAAGCTTCCTAAAATCTCATGGTATATTACAGAGTTTGGAGGAAATGTCTAATTCATTCCTCAGGCATGTCTAATTCTAAATTTCTTATTTTTAACCACTACATATTC
>NW_007726618.1:498359-499818 GCF_000696425.1 Galeopterus variegatus | reverse complement strand
TGAGGGGAGAAAAAGAATATTCTAGAAAGGAACATAAAAATAAAAAATATTAAGATGTGACCCCAAGGCACATTTTGGGAAAGGTCAGTCATTTGACAGGACTGGAATGTACAGTGACAAAGAATGAGGCTAGCTCAAAATGGGGACACATTCAGATAATGCGCAGCCCGTATGGTATGCTAAAGAGTTCATATTTTTATGCTTTGGGTTACGGAAAGCTATGGAAGGATTTGGAATGAAAGAAAGATATTGCATAAATAAATAAAGATATTGAAATAAAGCAAAGATAATGTCCCCCAGTGTTCCATGAGTTAGAAACTTGACCCCCATTGTAACAGTGTTAAGAGGATGAAAAATCCTATGATGGTATTTGAAAGGTGGGGCCTTTGAGGGATGATTGGATCATGAAGACTGTGCCCTTGTGAGTAGATTAATCAATCATAGAGTAATAGGTTAATGGTTTAATGGGTTATTAGGGAGTGGTTCTGATGGTTTTATAAGGAGAGCAAATGAGCGTGTTAACTCACTTGCTCATGCGATTCTCATCATGTGATAATCTGGTCACTGCAGGACTCTGTAGAGTTACCACCAAGAAGAAGGGCGTCACCAGATGTGTTCTGTGGAACTTGGATTTCCTAGCCTCCAAAAATGTGAAAAATAAATTTGATTTTTTAATAAATTACTCAGTTTCATGTATTCGGTTATAAGCAACAGAAAGCAGACTAACAGATATCATCAAATTTATTTTCTTGAGTAGTCACATTGTTAGCTTTGCAGAGTCTGCAGAGCCCAGATAAAATTTTCTAAGGTCCCAGGTACTGAAAATATTATGGTGACTCTGCTATATGGATAAAAGTAAAACAACATGAAATTGTAAAGAAATAGGACCATGTTCTGATTTTTCTCATATTGATTATTTCAATGCTTTTTCAAAATGTTAACTATGAAATCAATTCAATTATTTCTTCACCTTCCCATATGCCAATGTCTAGTCTAGAACAGAGAGAATTAATAGCAGCTGGTTGAGAGTACAGCAGAGACAGGAGTTAGGAGCCTCCTGCAGGAGTCCGAAGAAGAGATGACTAAGTCATGGGTGCCTGTCTTTGGTTGTAGGGTTGGAAGAAATGAATAGATTAAACAGATTTAGGAGGTGCTCCAATACAATTTCAATAAATGAATACATGGGTAGAATAGAATAAACAGAAACAGGGATACAATTCAAGAGTGAGGATTAGTGATGGTTGATGGATAGAGAGAAAGACTAGTCATCCTTGAGTTTGTCAGATTTACCAGATCTTCTGGTTGGCAATTGAGAGACCATTGTTTTGATTAAGCTAGATAATATAGCAAAAGTGTATTTCAAAATAGGAGAATGTCAGAATGATGCTGTTTCAAACCAACCAAATAAAGATATCTGATAACTGATTAGTCTCTCCCTCTTGCTGCCTAATGAAGAAAA
>NW_007726618.1:487638-497596 GCF_000696425.1 Galeopterus variegatus | reverse complement strand
GGACTTGGTTCCAGTGTAGTTATGACTCTGTTCCAGACTCTTGCATCATAAACAAACAAACAAACAAACAAACAAATAAATGGTTTCTATAAAGTCTTGGGGTTAATGACCAAAAAGGCAAATTTGTATGACTATTTCATTGTATTTTAATGTTAATAGGATGGTTCAACCCACTGTGATTATGTTTTATCTAATAAATGTATTATGAAAATTGTTGTATGGCACTTTAAGGAAGATGTTGGTTTAGAAAATAACTGATCTTTAGGAAGAATAACTGATCCAGGAAAAGGACTTTAGGCTAAAATTGGAAAGGGTCCCTGAAAGAAAAATCCAACAGTATCAAAGAGACAATAAACCACTCTGATTCCGGTAGGAAAAGAAATCTATTCGTCCTAGTTGCAGTAATGGAACCTTCAGTGGCTTGAAAGAAAATCTGTACATCAAAGCAAAAATGGCACTCAGATTGCTCTCAGAAGCATGTCAGAAGGCAATATGGAGTTAACTGACACAACCTACTGGCTTGTTTGAAGGACATCGACGTGGACGGCATCATAAACCAGACCTAAAATGAAAGTCGACAGAACCAGGAAGGGAAACAGCCCTTAGAATGTACATATCTGTGTGAATGTGTGTGCATTGGCACACCTGATAGAAGTAAAAGAAAGTGGTATTAAAAAAGGAATCACAACGTTATTTAGGGTATGGGGTAGCCTGTTAGGGGTTTCTTTATTTATTACAATAAAAAGGGCATAGGCAGGTCCACCATGTCACCATTTCAAAATTGTGTGAGAAATTGCATGGATGACTAAACGATTAGTTCACAGCATACCTGTACATTTTATAGATGGGTAGTTGAAAGTAAAGAGGATCTATTTTCATAAAGGCCTTAGTGTATGGATTTGCTGAATTTCCTGCATTTATTAGCAAATATTATTATTAATATCCTTTCTCTCTTTAATTTACATCATTTCAATGAGACTGTTCACATGGATCTCAAATAGGTCAAGCTCTTCAATCAAAGCTACATAAAATTATTGCCACTCTCTAATTTACAATGGCATCAAAGTCAAAAAGTTCTGGTAAATTCTCACTGGATTTGGAAAGTCTCAGTTAAGGATTTCAACTTTCCCAGAAAATAAACATTGAGGCATCATGCCATTTTGTTTAAATCCCAAACACCTCTAGCTTGCTTTTCCTGAAACATTCATTGACTCATCAGGAAGTTTCAAAACTTAGTACTTTGGGCATCCCAAATAAGTTAGAGTTGGAATATGTTTAAGCTCTCAGAGAAAAAGCCACTATGTTGGGCCTCAAAACATATATTTTCTTCTAAGGTAATTAACATTTCTTTCTCTCTTTTTCTTTTTCCAACCTAAGAAATTGAATTAAGCAAATTTAGACAGGTAGGTATTATAGCAAAATCATAATATTCATGAAATGCCATAGATGTTCAGGAAAAATACACTTTATAATTTATTTTGGTCATGTGAATGACTAAACAATAAGTTCACAGCATATCTGAACATATTATAGATGAACAGTTGAAAGTAAAGAGATTTTATTTCCATAAAGACCAGAGCATATAGATCCACTGAATTTGCTCTTGAACTAAGATTTTCTTTTGATTAAATAAAGAAATTCTTTTTATATATGAAGTTGATATTACGTACAGTAAGGAGGACATGAGGACATGCATTTGGGTTTAGTTTCTTTAACATCATCATGAATTTCCCTCATTTTTAATGGTATGTGTTAATAAAAAGAATAGATGAGGTTTGGGATGCAGGGTTTTCATTTTCTCTCTCCAGAAATCCTGGCCTACACAGAGTGGTACAAACTTGTGGTTTGACCTTGGCTTCATCAGCACCATGATCTCAGCACTTTATTTATCATCTCTGCCTTTTGACCTAATGAATATGAACCACATTACATCAGAGAAGACTGTCAGGGTCAACAGTTAATATTTTAGAGTTACAACTACATATGAACCTATGGGCTTGCAGCCATACTAGATCATACTATTATTTACTTCTAAAATAAAAAAGGAACAAATATAAGTTTTGTTACCAAATATGATTCCAAATAGGCAAATATTGTTCATATCTCTGGACAATAAGTAGTGGGATTCAATAGGCATGGTTACCAATGAAAGCTAATCCTAACTTTTCCTTAAATAAAGCTCTAGATTTATTTGAGTGATGCCTGATTGACCATTGATAAATACTAAAAGTCAATGAATGGAAGTGATCAATCTAATTTTATTATTTATTTGGTTAAATCAAAACTTCAGGTAAGTAATTTGAGAGTTAAAATCAAGGCATCTTGTATTCCCCCACCCTTACATGTTTTAACACAGGAGCAGCTATGTTTATGTGACATGATTCAGGCTTCAGGCCAAAATAGATGGGGCTAATCCTAGTTTGCCTCTGGAAACATGTCATTTTAAACAAGACTTCAGCTCCATCTTGCTCTTAATGGAATCAATGTAAATGCAGTTATTCAATAGCCATTTTCCATCATATGGATTGAACAAAGAGAACTGGTCTGCAACTAGGGACTAACTCAGCAACTGCACAAAGACACAGACATGAGAGAAAACATTAGGATTCCAGGAGGCAGGCAATCCAGGGCCTCCTCCTCAGACATTCTTTAGTGCTAACCTCATTGCTGGGTGCAGGTTCCAAAAGAGACCATGCAAAATTTAATTCTTTGCTTAAACAATTCAAGTGACTTTGTTTTACTTAAGACCAAAGTTGTCTTAAGAAATATAACTGGGAGCCAGGAAGTCTCAAGAGAAATCAGGGAATCATTGGTTCATAATCCCTAAAGAGTCCAGCCTAAGAATTTCTTGCAAAAGGAAATGTAAATTTCATTTAAGTGTTTTATGTAGATAATATTAATCATCTGTCATTAAAAGATAGTAGGAAAATTTCTAGTAGACTTGGTCTCTCTTATACAATTAAGCCAAAAAAATAAATATGCCATTTGAAAAGGGTAAAGCCAGAAATTATGTTAACAGTTCACCCAAACAAAGACAGTCCATGCTGCATGTGGGGCAGGTGGCATTAACTTCTTAGAATAAACAGATTAAAATGAAATATGAATTGATTCTGGTTCATTTGGGGAACATAAGATAGTGCCTAGTTTGAGATAGAGGGACCATATGGAGATAAGCACAGGCAGTGAGAAAAGAGACGAGAAGACGCTTTGCCAAATATTATGACTTTGAATTTGTTTACCGATGGAGTACTAGAGACCCCTAAGGGCCTTCACTTTTTACCTCTGAGTTTTCAGGCTACAGCAAGAATATGAATATGCATAAAGGGGGATAAATGGTTCAACTATGATTTATTCTGTTAGCTAAGAGAGCTAGAGGCAATTTCATATTTGCATTTTTATCACTACTTCTTTCAGTAAGATTGTATAAATTCTAACTTATCTCATTGTTTTCCAAAACTTTTTTGCATCAAATTCTGAATTAAAATTTACACTTGAAATAATTAAGATCATCTTTTGCACCTATGGGACTTGGGAGAACCCTTACATTTCTGTTTTATAATACTTTTCAAACAATATTAACCATGCAATAAATGTTTTGATTTCTAAATTGAAGACTCGTTGGTTAGTGTCTATATTTTTACAAATATGAAGTAACACAATGAGGTACGATGAGTGAACTGGTTCATGTATCTAGGACAGATGTATCAAACCTTAGATGGATCAAACCTCAATGAAATAGGATGTCCTATTCCTTAAATTATTATGAATAATTGAGGTGTTACATTTTGGCATTTTTTCGTATTCATCAAAAGATGTTTATTAAATATATGCGTGATTTTCAATCTTTGCTAATTTCTTTACTTTATAGAGCAACTTGTGTAGAAATCATCAATAAACATAAACCTTGACCTTCCGAACTAGAGTTTGAAAATAATAAATGGAGCATGACAAAGATATTATCAATTTTTAGCGTCTTTGTTTCAGGAAATTACATTTCAGCGGCTCACTCCCTGTTATTTTTATAAACAAAAAGAAATGGTTATTGCTGGAGTAATTATGGGATGTACTTTAGATATTATTACACAGTGAATAAGGCACTACATAAATCAGAACTTTAGAAACAGGCAAATTCTATATGTTGCTTCAAGAGTACTAGTGGACATAGTGTCCTCTCAATGTGCATGACTAACTCTTGTTATTGTTAATAATATTTTCTCATATAGACATTTCAGAGAAGAAAACCATTTTCCTTTTATTGGTTGCTATTTCCAGAATTTTACATGAGTGCCAGCTCTTTGTGGACTGTAATAAAAATACTGATTTAAATTTAACTGAAATACTGATTCAAGTGTATACTAAGTATACAAACAAAATAATGAGCTACTTAAGACTAACTTCTACTAGTTTTTTAATACTAGAACAAAGATGATGCCCAATATTGAAATGTTGTTATTATTATTATTATAATTATTATCATAACAATGTGAATTATTGTTGTTTAGTTTCTCTTCATGGTCTTTCTTTCATGTCCTACTTTCCTGTATTCTGGTAACGAGTATCTTACAAGGCTGCATTTTTTTTTTACTGGGTATTTTATGAAAAAATAAACTTCAATTTTAAGCACCTGGTGACATGAGTTTAGTTTCTCTTCATGGTCTTTCTTTCATGTCCTACTTTCCTGTATTCTGGTAACGAGTATCTTACAAGGCTGCATTTTTTTTTACTGGGTATTTTATGAAAAAATAAACTTCAATTTTAAGCACCTGGTGACATGATAAACTGAAAAAGAAAGGATCTATCATCCCCACTTGAAATGTCTTAGGCTCTGATGACCTAGAAGAAAAGTATCTGGTAGTGTCAAATCAATCTCTATTACATATCAACCCTCCTCAATATACCATTACACATAATTCAACATGGAGAATAGCCAACTAAAACTAGATTGGGAATTATTATGAAGACATAAATTGCTTATCATCTTCTTATGATTGAAAAAGATGATTTCTTCAAGTGAAAATTAGTATTAGTGACAGGCAAGTGTAACAGTTAAAAAGAAAAAAATGGCAGCTTACTGCAGTGATGGAGATCAAAGAATATTTGCCAAGATTGGAGAGTATTTTTAAGCATAAAGAAAAATTAGATTCAGGTGACTTGTCACTAGTAAAATAATGTTATGTGAAATGCATGAAAGGCAAACACAAAGTGCTGAAGGATCAATGAGCCAGTAAAATAAAGATACCAAAAACAAGTACAGGGAGAAGGTAAGCACTCTGTACCCATAGAGTAGGTTCATGGTTGCAAAACCTAAGACTGTCAAATATCTTCAGTTTTTCTGCCTAAGTCTCAATTTCCTCAATTGAAGAAATGATATTAATAATCATACATATTTTGTAGAATTGTTCTGAGTATTACATGAGTTAATATGTGTGATGTACTTTAAACAGTATCTTGAATATACAGTAAGAACTCAATAAATATTATTTGTTATTTTTATTATTTTACACTATTATTCATGAGAAAGAGAGAGCTTGGAAAGCAACCACTTTTCCAGTGATAAGTCCTTTATGCTTATTTCAGAAAGAGATAACACATCTTATAACACTTCCCAAAGAATGTATGACTCAGAGTTTGAACTCATCAAATATCTTCTTCCTGTTTTTTAATTTTTAAAGAAATGCTTACTTCTGCTTTGCCAGCAGTTAGATAGAGGTCAATATCTCATCAAATTCAAAATTAAATATTTGTCTTTAAAAGTGTCTCTACGAATAATGGGTCACAGTGTGTCACTTCATTCATGCTCTTCAAAGCCTCCTGTAGAGGCCTACCGAAAAATCAAGCATTTTAACTTTATAAGAAACAAAGAATTTCCTGGGATGATACCATCTTTTTATAACACACAAAAAATATATAAACATTTGTTCCTTTTGAAATCTGGTTTCATCAAATGTTTTTGAGTAAAATAAATGAGCTGGACACTAATGAGATAAAGACAGACAAGACATAACACCTGGCAATAAGGAGCTTGCAATATATTTGGGGAAACAAGCACATGCAAGTACCTAAATAAGAGATTAAATATTGACAAGTGATGAGATAGATCTAGAACTAAATGCTTCAGGAGCCCACAGTTGGGATGTCAATGTCCACTGGTCATAACTGGGCAAGGTTTTATAAAGAAAATGACATTTTATGAATACAGTTGGTGGACAGTTGGAAATACAGACCTGAAGCTCAGGAGAATGGTAATGTCCAAAGATAAAAATCTGGAAAAGCATCAATAAAGGAGATAATGGGGATCATGGTTATAGATAAAATTATTCAGAGAGATATTATAAAACAAAGAATAAATTTAGGCATAATCTCTAATATCTTGTGTATATAAGTTGATGAATCTGTGTCTGATTTTTTTGTAGACGACAAGAGTATAGAAATAATAAGGTTTTATTTTGGCAGATTCTACTTTTGGTCATTGCAGAATAGTTTATACAGAACTAAATATTCCTTATGTAATGATTATAAACTTCAGGCAATTATTAGAAAGCACTAGAGAGAAATAAAAAACAGGCAAAAAACCAGTGGGGCATTGGCTCTTGAAAGAGGAAAAAAGGACTGAGTGAGAGTTTGTTTATACAGCACTTTCCCACATCCGATCCTCCTGTCGTAGAGCAGCTGACACATAAGCAGAAAGTCTTGATCTAACTAAGAAGTCAGAAGTTAGGACTCAGGACTGCCAGAATGGTAGCAAACTGGGAAGGAAATTCCCAGATCAGAGGGACATGTCTGGAAAGTTACCCCAGTAATCTGTGGATAAACTTTTCAAATCTTAGATTAGCCTGAATTAAGCGTGCACAGGGAGTCTCTAAGAGACTTACCAAAAGTAACAGCAGGAAGAATTTAGAGTTAGAATACAAATTAACTGCCCGCTAGAACAACAAACACTTTGAAAGGATTATATCAAAACCCAGAGTCTCTACAACATATCATCCACAATATTCAGCATATAATCAAATATTACTAGAGAATACCTCCTAAACAAAAAATGGGTCATATAGTCTAGAGAAAAGCAGTTAATAGTGCTCAATTCCCAGATAAATGAGACATTGGAATTATCAAGCAAAGACTTTACAGCAGCTTTTAAAAATATATTAATTATTTTAAAGGAATATATGGTAATATAAATTAACAGATGGAAACTATAAGAAAGAACTAAGTGGAAATTTTATAATTAAAGACAGTATCTAAAATGAATAATGTCCGGATTGGCTTAATAGCAGATTGGTGGTGGTAGAAGAGTTAATGAACTTAAATATAAATCAATAGAAACCACACAATTTTTCAAAACAGAGAGAAAAAATATTTTTAAAAATAAAAAGATTCTCAGTGACATGTGGACAATATCAAGTGTTCTAACATATGTATCACTGAAGTCCTAAAAGAAAAGGAGAGAAAGGAAGAAGCAGAATATTTTCCAAATTTGGTGAAAAATGTAACTTACAGATTCAGAAGCTCAGTGGACCCTAAGCAGCTTAAATAGACAGAAAACTTCATCTAGACACATCATAACAAAACTGCTAAAAAATAACAATAAGAAAAAAATTAAAAACAAATAGATTAAAATGACATTATATGCAAAGCTATAAATTATGGCCAACCTTTCTTCAGAAACGATGAAAGCCAAAGACAGCAGAACATCATCAAGCTGCTGAAAAAAGAAATCTGGCAACCCGAAATTCTATATTCAGTTAAAATATTCTTCATAATTGGAGGTTACCACTTTAAGATAAACAAAAATGAAGACATTCTTCACCATCAGACATGCATTTCAAAATATGGTAAAGAGAGTTCTTCAGGCTGAAAAAGATAACACCATATGGCAACTCAGGTCTACAGGATAAAGTGAAGAGCACTGGAAATAATACATTTAGCTATAGTAGAGTATATTTTTAATCTCTTTATTTCTTTAATAAATAATTGAAAATTGTTATAATGATATCCAGTGGGATTTATAATATATGTAAACTTAATTCATATGAAAAAGGACAAAAGATAGTGTTGATGAATAAAACCATTCAGTTGCAATGTTCTTACATTTTAGGTGAACTAGTATAATATTAACTCTACGCAGACTGTGAAAGTTTTAAGATTCATTCTATAATCTCTACAGTGACCACTATAAAGCCAACAGAGAAATTAAAATTACAAACCAAAAAATATTCGATTGACCCAAGAGAAAGTGAAGGAGAGAAAATTAACTAAAAATGAGCAAGACAAATAAAAAACAAATACTACAATGATAAAAAAAATAAAATCATGTCAGTATTAACACTGACTATAAATGAGAAAAGCACTTTGTTTATAAAGCAGAGTATCAGAAAAATAAAAAAGCAAGGCTCGATTTTGCTACATGGAAGAGATACTTGAAATACAAAGGCAAAGATGAGCCAGAAGTAAGTACAAGGGGTCTCCAAAAAAAATTGGAAAATGCATATTTTAAAAAACTATGAATGGATTTCAATTTTTTTTCCTTTTTTGGCACCAAAACAAAGTTGTACTAATTTTTTATAACATGTCTAAACTGAATCTGGTTGAGACACTAAGAAAGATAAGACATCAGTTTGAAAAGAGCCCCTATCAGAGCAACATGAATTCTGCTAAAATTGAAGCAAGAACAAACATCAAATATATGGTGAATTTGAATTTATGGCTCTTTTTGGAAGGCCAAAGAACAAGAACATCTGCTTATTATGAGAGTGTTTGGAGAGAGTTAGCCAAAGCTTTAGCAGTAAAACACCTGTGAAAGCTTCACCAGGGAGTACTTCTCCAGCATGACAATGTTCCTGCTCATTCCTTTCATCAAAAAGGGTAATTTTGCAAGAGTTTTGATGGGAAATCATTAGACATTCACCTTATAGTCCGATTTGGCTCCTTCTAATGTCTTTTTGTTTCCTAATCTTAAAAACAAATCTTTAAAGGGCACTCGGTTTTTTGAGTTAATGTAAGACTTCATTGACATGCTTAAATCCAGGACCCTCAGTTCTTCAGGGATGAACTAAAAGGCTGGTAACATTACTTACAAAAGTGTTTTCGACTTGATGGAGCTTATGTTAAGAAATAAAGTTTACATTTTTAATTTTTATCTCTTAATTCCATTTTTCCATGAACTTTTTGAAGTCCCCTTGTATATGAGAAAATCTATGCCACAAAACAGTAGATGCAAGAAAATTGGTGTGACTGTATCAATACTATAAAAACTTTAAAGCAAGTAGGATTACCAGGGAATCTGAGGAAGATTTCATTATAAAATGCTTAATCTGTTTAAAATAGCCAAGACATGGAACCAACCTAAATACCCATTGATGGATGATTGGATAAGGAAACTGTGGTATATATACACCATAGAATTCTACTCTGCCATAAAAAGGAGTGAAATTCTCCCATTTGCACCAACATGGATGAGCCTGGAAAAACTTATGTTGAGTGAAATAAGCAAAGCATAAAGGGATAAATACTGCATGTGCTCACTCATATATGGGAGCTAAAAGAGAAAGAAGGAAGGAAAGAAAGACCACAGTAGTGCGTTGGACTTGCAGAGGGAGGGAAAGTAGGGCTACAAAGTGGAGTAGGGGGGAAAGTAGGAGGGAGAGGAAGGTTGGGGATAATTGGGTAGTAGGCACGGGGTACAAATGCAATTTGTGGTAATGGGTATGCTGCCACTATGAATCTGGCCCTCACATCATGGGCATGAGGGGTGACAATCAGCTTTGTATCTCATGAATACTCATAAATGATTAAAAAGAAAAAGAAAGAAAACATAAACTCTTAAGTAAATATGCACTGACCTACAGAATTTCAAGGCAAAATCTGATGAAAATAAAAAGAGTAATACACAAATCAATCGTCAGAGTTGGGGATTTTAACCTTTCTCTCAGTAATTGACAGAACAGGTATACAAAAGATC
>NW_007726618.1:475896-487345 GCF_000696425.1 Galeopterus variegatus | reverse complement strand
TAAATTTCAAAAGATTGAAATATTGCATATTAGGACTTTTGATCACAAGAAAATTAAAATAGAAATAAAAAACAATAAAAAAGTTAAAAGCTCTAAATATTTGCACATTAAACATCAATCTTCCAAATAATTCATGTGTCAAAGAAATCATGAGAGAAATTAGACATTACATTAAATTGAATGATAATGAAAATACATGTCAAAATTTGTGGGATACAGTTAAAACAGTGTTTAGAAGAAAATGTAAAGCTTTAAATGTTTATACTACAAAAGAAGAAATATTGACAATGAATTATCTAAGTTTCCACCTTAATAAAACATTGAACAAACTAAACCAAAAGTGGAAGGAATGAACAAATAAAGGTAATATCAGAAATTAATGAAATGGAAATAGAACATAAAAACAGTTAATAAAGCCAAAAGTTGGTTCTTTGAAAGGATCAACATATTGACAAACATCTAGCAAGAGTGATCAATAAAAAAATAATCACCAATATCAGGAATAGAACATATTGTATTTGTCAGGGTTCTCCACAGAAGCTGACCAGTACAGTCTGTGTGCAGGTGTGTGTGCATGTGTATGTGTATGTATAGACAGGGAGAGTATAAGAAATTGGTTTCCATCATTATGGAGGCTGGCAAGTACAAAGTCTGCAGGGTGGGATGACAGGCTGGAGACCCAGGAGAACTGGAGCCTTCAACCAATTGAATAAGGCCCACTAACAATAAGAAGGGCAATCTGCTTTACTCAAAGTTTGCTGATCTATATGGTAACACAACCAAAATACTCTCAAAAAACACCCAGAAAAATGTTTGACCATATATCTGGGCACCCCATTGCCCAGCCAAGTTGACATATAAAATTAACCATCACATGTATAATATCACTATAGATTCTACAGATGTGAAAGAATAGATCACTATGATAAACTTTATGACAATATACTTAATAATTTAGATGAAAAAGATAAATTATTTGAAAAAATTAATTACCAAAATTGACACAAGATGAAACAGAAAATCTGCATATCTCTATATCTATCAAGAAATTGAATTCATAATCAAAAACTTTTCTTCATAAAATATATCAGTTCTATATTCCTTCATCTGAGAATTTCATCAAACACTTAAGAAAGAAAGAATATACACACCTTACATAAACAAAAATTGAATGGGAGTAAACACTTCAAAACTCATGATCCAAAACCAGCATAATCCTGTTGCCAAAACCTTGCAAGAAAGGAAAGCTATGATCTTTCTCATGTGCATAATCATAAAAACCCTTAAGAAAATATTAGCTAATCAAATCCCCTAGTATACAAAAGAATGACACTCCATGAAAAACTAGGGTTTAATCCCAGGAATGCCAGGTTAGTCTAATATTTAAAAATCAATCAATGTAATTCACTGCATTATTATAATAAAAAAAGAAAAATTATATAGTAACCTCAACAGATACTGAAAAAGACTTCAACAAAATTCTAAAATTCAACACCCCTTTATGCTTTCTAAAGACGCTTAGCAAACTAGGAATTAAAGGAAACTTCCTCAGTCTGAATAAAGATCACCTATGAAAAAATTTACAGCTAAAAAAATCTTAATTATGATACATTAAATATTTTCCTCCTAAATTTTGGAAAAAAGCAAGGATATTTTCTCTATTTCTATCTAGCCATGTACTGGAGGTCCAGGTTGCAAAAATAAGGCAAGAAAAAATAATTTTTATAAAGTTCAAAAATGAAAAAGGACAATAGTCTCTGTTTTCAGATAACATGATTGTCTACATAGACTATGCTAAGGAATCTAAAAATAACTATTAAATTGAACAAGTGAATTTACTAAGGTTATATGATATAATATCAATCTACGAATCCCAAAGTATTTTTATAGACTGTCAGGAAATAATTAGAAAACAAAAGTAAAATATAATTCTATTTACATGAGTGACAAAAAGTATAAAAGATTCATTTACAAACTTAACAAATGATATTCATGACCTCTATACTTCAAAACACAAAACATTCTGAAAGTAAAGACCTAATAAACTGTTAGATATAACAAGTCTATGGGGTGTAAGACTCAATATTATCAAGAAGACAATTCTTTGCAAATTTATCTATACATTCAGTAAAATATCAACATTATATCAGCAGACTGACTTCAAGACTTACTATAAAAATACAGTAAGCAAATCAGTGTGGTTTTGTTACAGGAGAGACCAAAGGGATCAATGGAACAAAATAAACTCATAATGGGTAATTGATTTTCAACAAAGTTGCCAAAGTATCTTAATGTAGAAAGAAAAATCTTTTAACAAATGATGCTATGCTAGAACAACTGGATATCCAATTGTAAGATATAAACCTTAACCCTTACACCACACCATACAGAAAAGTTAATTTGAGATGGATGCAAAAGGTAAAACTAGACATATCCTAGGGCAAAATATAAAATAATATCTTTACAAAAGGCATACAAAGACTTCTTAAACACAGAAAGCAATAATCACAAAAGAAAAAATCAGTTAGATTTCCTCAAAATTAACATCTTCTACTCATCAAAAGAAAATGTGAAGAAAACGAGTAGGTAAATTGCATCCTGGGAAAAAAAATATTTCCGAAATATATAAACAAAGAACTCATATATATATATATATTATATATATATATATATATCTGAGAATCTTAGAACTTAAGATATATATATATATATATCTTAGAACTTAATAATTAAATGACCAAAAAAATAAAAAATGGGCATAAATCTTGAGCAGACACTTCACCAAACAGTGAATAAACATTTTAGGAGTAATAAGGGAATTTTGTATTTAATCTCATTAATCTTAGGCAAATGAAAATTAAAACCAGATTGAGACACCATTACCTTTCTTCTAAAATGATTAAAAACAATAAAGCTGAAAATATTTAAAATGTCAGTAAGGATGTAGAGTAACTGTCTGTCTATCTACCTCCCTACCTACCTATCTCTCTAACTATATATATATATATAACTTTATATATAAAATTATACCCTTTGTGTGTATAGTTACTTGTTCACCACAAAGGGAAAAGTAGGAACTTTACAGTGAAGAAAGCTGGCAGGCACCATCTGAACCAAGTGATCAACGTTAACGTCACCCATATGGTGACAAACTGAAATCATATGTCTCCTGAGATGCTGCACCTGGAAAGAGACAACCTTACTTCTGTAGTACGCTGGGCAAAAAGAAAGCATAACCCAGATCTAATTATGAGGAAACTTCAGACTAACTCAAATATTGAGGGACGTTTTGGAAAATAACTTTCCTGTGTTCTTCAAAATATCAAGATCAAGAAGGACCAAGAAAGTCTGGGAAATAGTTCCAGATTATAGAACGCCGGAGAGACATAACGTGTGAGATCCTTGATTGGATCCTGGATGGGGAAAAATACCTATAAAGAACATTATTGGTACAACTGATGAAGTTTAAATATAAAGTGTTGATGAGATGTTAATATTGTATCAATATTAAATTTCCAGGTTTTGATAATGGAACTGTGATTATAGTAAAAGAACATCTTTTTGATAGGAAATTCACCCTGAAGTGTTCAAGAGTAAAAAGGGATCATGACTCCAACTTATTCTCAAAGGGTTCAGAAAAAATTCATATAGACACATTCTCATACATGTGTACAGAGAAAAAGGGAAATAAAGAGAATGATAAAGCAAATGGGGCAAAATGTAAACTATTTTTTAAAAATTCTGGGTAACCATTGTATGGTATTGCTCATACTAATCTTGCAAATTTCCTGTAAGTTTGAAACTATTTCGTAATAAAGTGCTACCCCCCAAAATGAAATAAATAGGGATTTTTACTTCTCATCATGTTTAGCTAAGCATCCCTGGTAGAAAAACTCTATATCACAAATGTAAGAGAAGAATATTGTGGGACAAAGGTGGTTCTTTCTGTTGTTGGGCAGTTAGAATAGATAGTGTCTTCTTTGATTTATTTATACATCTACTTAATAATAAGCATTAAGTTAGCCTCTGGAAATACAAGAGGAAACAACACCCACTGCTTCCCAGCGAAGGGAGCAAGTGAAACGAATGAGTCAGACCAGACGACAGGCAATGACGAAACCCTCTTAGAGCAGCAGCGTGCAGGTAAGGGGAGGATACTGCAGGAGCAGGTCGGAGCAGCACTGGAGCATTCCGGGCGTCAGCAAAGTTATCCCCAGGGGACGACAACACAACCATGCCTGAGGACACAAAGGTTGGTAAGGGAAAACATGCATGTGGGATGCATGGGAGCAGGGTGAGGGAGGCACAGTGTGACAGGGAGATTTCAGGCAGAGGGAACACATGAGCAAAGGTCAGGAAAGAGCTGGCACATCCGGCAAATGGAAAATAGGTCAGCATGGACATTCTTAAGGGGTCCGTCACCAAGTCTGGTTCTAGAACCCCCTGAGTCATTGGAATATGCCAAAGTAGAGATCATGCTTTCTCCTGTTTGGGGAAGGGCATGAAAGATGTTCACGCTCTGGAGAGATGCTGTATGGTAGAATCTCCAGGACCTAACTGAGGTGAAGTCTACTCTAATTTTGCCAGCTGCTCACCCTTAAACACCAGTTCAAAATTCATCTCTGTGAGGCCTTCTTGCCTTCTCTTCTTTCAAATCATTTTTGTAGCTATCTTTACAGAGATGTATCACACATTGTTGTTATTTGTTTCCTCACCTAATGAAGACTGCCACAGGCAGGAGTTACAGTTAATTAATCTATGCCATTAATCTATGTGAGTTGCTCATAGTAGGGAGCCTGGCACATAGTAGGCACTCAATAATCAAGACCAGCCTGCCTCTCATCCCACATATGGTGTATAAGTGATATACACAGTAACCACATTCCTCTGATCATTAACAATAGGCCAGTTTTCAAATTTTGTATCTTGTTTTCTCTCAATAAACATGAAAACATCCCAGAAACTCCAAATGGCATCATTCACAACACTTTTTGCAATGTAAATGAACACAACAATTCTTTGTCCAACCATGGGTACCAATTTTTTCATTCAGAGAATGAGTTCACCAAAGTATATTCCGTGTTGCCTTCAGGCACTAGCGCCTAAGAGGCAGGAATTAACCGTGAGAATGTTCTGTTCCATGGATGAGCTGTGGTTGCTCAATACTTATTTAAAATATCAACAAAACTTGTTTCTTTGCTTTGACATTTGAACCAGCTATATGTCGGGCAAGTATTTTGATTCCCATATGTCTACAAGCCAAGTTGAAAAATAAGGGACCTATTTTTCCCTTAGAATTGTTTTGTGCCTGTATCAAAATACTAAGTTGCTATGGTGATAGCTACTTTTGCAAATAGGGCAACTCTACCCCCCTATAGAAGCAAGTGCAACACAAAAGGGAGGCAAAATAAGCTCTGAAATAGGGAATAAAGGAGCCTGGGGGAAAGCCCCACAGTGAGAAGATCAAGGCTGTTCCAGAAAGGTCTTGGAAGGAACAGACATTCCTTCTCCTCCTCCTCCCAGGCCTACGTGCAAGCAGAAGGGGGTAGAACCCTGAGTACGTGTAGTGAGGGGACTGCACGGTGGTGGCACAGGGAGCTTGTGCTTGCTGACCACAGTGAAAGTAAAGTATTAATAATAGTCATACCGAGGGTCTATTGGGGGCCAACCACCACGCTACATGCTTCGTGTGCACACCGTTCAGTCACACTCTGTGAGGCCGACTGTAAGACTATTGAGAAGTCAGGCTGGGTTCCAACGTGTGCACTTGACTTTCTCTCTGTGCTGCCTGAAGAGTGATAAGGAAGGAGTCTGAAAAGCTACAGGAGAGGAGCTGGCCCTATCTTTATGTCCAGAATCAAAGAGTGAGAAGGAAAGGAAGCAGACGATCAGAAAGGGTAGGGCTGATCAGAGCTGTCCACTGCCCCAAGCACGGTGGCTCCGGGAAATGGCCAGTCATGGAGGACATGGGGAGGGAGCTGTGAGCCCCAAGTTCTGGTAAAGGGCCATGAACAGCAATGATAGTGTATATTATTGAATATAATAATTATTCTGATGTGAGCACCACATAATTGCACGTGGGTGTTGATGTTCAACTCTGTACCCCACAGATATGTACGATCAACCTTGTTACAATAATTAATTAATTAATTAATTAATTAATTTAAAAAATAATAAAATAAAATAAACTTTACATTTTAAAAAGTCAAAAAAAAAAAAAAGCTGCAGTCAGGGCAGGAAAGGAAATGTTCTGCCAACCAAATCTTCACAGAAACTGAGGTGCTGTGCATACAATTAGCTTTCTTGGTTGAAAATAGCCCTTGCTCCTTCCTGAGGTCTCTCAGCTGTACGTCTTCCTTTCGTAGATGTCTTTTCCACTTCATTTTTGTCAAATTTCAACAAATTGATAGGTCTGGGGGGACAGGAGACCTGGTGTCTTTTATTGTCATCTCCTCCACCTGTTTCAAACAGTCTTGATTTCTGTCTGCCTCGAGGCTACTGGCTGTGTGAAGTAAGAAAAGAGAAGCTTTAACATTAAGTGTTTCTAGAAGAAAGAGATGGGACTCAGGGCAGAAGTCCACGTGGTGATGGTGCTGAAGTGGGTCAGCCTCCCCGGAGGCTTGGCACCTGCTGCACTGAGAGGACTCCTAGGGGACAGAATGGCTTGTCAGAGATGTGTGTAACTCTCCTTCAAATTCAGGACAGCAGACCAGCACCTAGTGTTGTACTGCGAGGAATTACACAATGTTGTTTGTTAAAATGTTAATGCCATAACTAATACAAGCAAATGCATATTGTCCTTTGGAACATATAGATTTCAGAAGTTTATATGCTCATTTTAAAGAAGGTGCCATTTGTGTGGAGTCCATTGGAAATGTCCTGTGGAGCAATCACAATCAGTTGTAATCATGCCTCATTTTCAGCCCAGAATTCTATTAACCAGGTTCACTGCCCATTTTATTCACTGTAGTAAACACCGCATAACTTTCTTTTCAAAGATCAAATCCACTGTCAAAGACTAAGATTCTTCTCCACTAAGGATTTTTCAGCATGTGTCATAAACTGTGTGTACAATTCCAAAAGAGGAACTCCAAAAGTGTTTTGATCAAAGGCCAGCATCAGTGTTGGTAAGTGTGACCTCCAAAGGTAACTGCTTTGATGCAGTCTGTACCCACACAGATGCAGGAGATTGGGTAGACCTGAAAGAAAATGACTTCCTTTATCAGAGGCACCTATTAGATCATGGCTAACATCTTGGAATAATGACCTAAACAATGAAGACAATATAAAGCAAATTCATGGCTAATTGTTTGTATCTTCGTTGTAGAAGAACTTTTTTATGAGTTTGCTTTAACTCAAACTTTTTATAAAGGAGACTTTTGCTTTTGGAAACTATATCCTTAAACTATATCCTTAGTATATCCAAAATATACTAAGAAAGTTGAGACTTTCATTCATTCATACACACTTGTAGAATTCCACACATTTTGCTGTATCAATTAGGATGAACTTCTTTAAAGAATGATTTCAATCAGTGATGAGAATATAATCAATTACTTTGATCAATGAAATCGTAATTAGTCATTTTCTAGGGACATCCAGAACCCATGTGCTATGGTGGTGCTTATGGATATTCTGTGGTCCATTTTATGTATTAAGTTCTGTGCAAATTACCTGAAATCGTGTGTTTCTTATTTAAACAAAATGTTAGCTCCTTGAGGGTACAGCATTATGTATGATAGAGCTAAACTCTTGGGGAAAAGTCTGAAATTTTAAATGAAATTAGTCATAATAGGCAATACTGCAAGTCAATAACCAATACAAGCAATAAAAGTGAAATGGAATGTCTTTTTATTTTTCTATTATTACTCCCCAATTAAAAAAAATATATATTTTTTTTAGCTTTTATATATGTGTGTGTGTGTGTGTTTGTGTGTGTGCGGTGTGTGTGTGTGTGTGTGTGTGTGTAGTCTTTTCTACAGTTCCTTGCTATTTGGTATTTTTAAAAAATTGACTAATAATATGACTTATCCCTGGCAAATTTAACTGGATCAATATTTGCATGATTTAATTTGATCTTAATTGGGTATCTTGAGACTCACTTCAGGGTTTTTTTTCTCAGAATGTGCCAGTAAGTACTCGCTTTCATTTGCTCTTAAAATTGTATCCACAGGCAAATATCCCAATTGCTCCCCTCTCTCCATTGATACCAAACTCAGAACTGGGCTCCATTATTGCCAGGATTTTACTTTCCTAAGATGCAAGTCAGCTCACATTAGGTACCTCCAGATGGAGGAGTGAGCAAACCCAGCACTTTAAATTGTAACATGGAAAGGCCTTTTTAGGAGTATTCTCATTTAAAGCAACACAATTTCAAATTGCTAAAAATGAGCCTGTTTCTATTGTAAAGCCTTTATATTTCTGCTAGAATCTCCTATATCTATATTTGCTAGAATCTCCTATATTTGATAAGTGAAATATGGTAGTTTAGTGTTGTTTTAGTTTGCGTATCTCATTATGATTGAATTTAAACATTTTTCCATGTTTCAGGGCTTTTAAATATCATTTTGTGTGTGAATTGTCTATGTCTTTTCCAAAACTTTATATCAAGATTTTGTTCCTTTGTCCTTCAATTATTAAGAGTTTTTAAATTTTAGGAGTTTAGCCATTTGTAGTATACATTACACATTTTTTCTTCCAGTTTATTGGTTGTTTTTTGACTTTATTTCTGGTATTTTGTGCCAAAAAAATTTCAATATTTATCTGGCTGAACTTATCACTCTTTCCTTTTATTGCTCTAAATTTTGAGTCTTAGTTAAAAAGCCTTTATCTATACAGACATTAGAGAGTGATTTACCTGTGTTTCCTTCTAGTATGTGAATGGTTTATTATATAGGTAGGTCCCTAAACTTTTGTATATGGTGTGAGATATAGATTTACTTTTGTCCTTTTCCAAGTGGCTAAATAATTGTCTCAACACAACTTATTTTAAATTCTCCATCCCAATGATTTGAGATGACACCTTTATCATATATTGAATATGCACATATTTTTATATGTACTTGAGTTTATTTCAGGGCTTTGCGTTTTATTCCTCTGTTCTGTTTGTCTAGTCATGCACCAGTACAACACTAGTTTAATTATAGTGTCTTTATAATATGTTTCAATATATGCTAGAGCTAGTCTTTCTCATAGTTTTTATTTCTTAGTTTTTTTCTGGCTACTCTTGGATATTTGTTTTCCCATATGAACTTTAGTATCATATCAACTTTTACTATTTATTTTTGTTTTGTTCTGTATAGAAATAATTTACTTATTTATCACTTTTGTGTTGTATTCCATTACAGAATATACCACAATGTGTCTATTCTACCGTTGATGGGCATTTGGAATCTTTCTAATTTTATTATCATAACTCCTACTGTTTTAACCAATCTTGAGTATGTTTTTTATTGCATAAATACAAGATTTCCTCTAGTGTATATACCTACAAGTAGAATTGGGGGACTACATAGGATGTAAACATTCTCAACCTTACTAGATAATGCCAACTTTCTTTCCAGAGGAGATATTTCAGTTAATATTTCCAACAATTTTGAGAAGATACTTAGTAGTGTTTAACCACATAGATTTTTCTAGCTATTGTTTTTATTACAGTTTCTAACATAATTTCATTGTGTGCGGTTTTGTTTATTGATGCCAGAGCCTGTAGGTATGAAATAGGCACTCTATAATTATTTACTGAATTATGGCCAGAGTACCAATTCTTTGGAATTAGTCAAGATTTGCTTTAAGGTTCTAAATATTTTACATATTCTTTAAGAGGCGATTAGGCCATGAGAGCTCCTCCGTCATTTATGAGATTAAGGCCCTTATAAAAGAAACTTCTCACAGTGTTTGGCTATTCCTTGCCCTTCTACCTTCTGCCATGTGAGGATGCAGCAAGAAGACCCTCATCAAATACAGACACCTTGATCTTGGACTTTCTAACCTCCAGAACTATGAGAAATAAATATCTGTTCTTTATAAATTACCCAGTCTCAGGTAGTCTGTTGTAGCAGCACAAACAGACAAAGAAGGGCATTTCCTCAACCTGACAAAGAGTATTCATAAAAAACACCTGCATCTTATTTAATGGCAAAAATCTAAATGTGTTCTTTCCAAAATTGGGATGGGGCAAGAATATCCATTCTCACCACTCGTATTCAACATAATAATAGAAGTCCTAGTCAGTGAAATAAGGCAAGAAGAAGAAATAAATATTACACAGATTGGAAAGGGAGAAATAATACTATCACTATTTACAGTGACATAATTGTCTTCATAGAAAATTTCAAGAAATCTCCAAAAAAATGTATTAGAATAAGCGAGTTTAGTAAGGTCTTTGAGAGAATGAAAAAACAAGTTACAAACTGGGAGACGGTATTTGGAAATCATATATTTAACAAAGAACTTGCATCCAGAATATATAAAGGACTATTAAACTCAACAATAAGAAAACCACAACTCAATTAAAAAAGGGCAAGGACTTGAAAATACACTTTACCACAGAGGATAAAAGGTGGGAAATAAGTATGTGAAAAGATGTTCAACAGCATTAGGTATTCCAGAAATGCAAATGAAAGGTACAATTACATACCATTACACACCTATTATCATAGCTAAAATAAACCTTGCTGAAATACCAAATATTGACAAGGATTCAGAGCAATTGGATCTCTCATACATTACTGGTGGGAATGAAAAATGGTATATCCACTTTGAACAATGGTTTGAAAGTTTGTTATAAAGTTAAATACGTACATACCTTATAACCCTGAAATTCCACTCCTGGATCTTTACCTGAAAGAAATAAACTTATGTTCACGTGAATGTTTATAGCAGCTCTATTAATAATGGACAAAGACTGGAATTAATCATCCATGGATAAATGGATAAATCCTCCATGGATAAATGGGTAAACAAACTGTATTATAGTCATACAATGTGTGATACTGTGAAATATACATTTGGCTTCATCCTCATTTCCAGGCATTTAACTTTAAAAATCCTCAGAATCTCCAAAGTGATGAGTACCTTTGTGTGCCAGTGAGATGACTGGTGGCTGAGCCGACAGATAGCCTCAGGATGGGGGTGGGGCCTGGAAAGACCATATTGTGATTAGTAGGTTGAAACTTTCAGCCCCCTCCCAACTTCCCCACCTTTCAACCTTCAGGGAGGGGAGAGGGGCTGAAGGTGGAGCTGATCACCAATGACCATTGATATAATCAGTCATGATGACTACATAATGAAGCCTCCATAAAAGGACTGGGTTTGGGAGCTTCCAGATAGATGAACACAAGGTGAAGCCTGGAGGATGGTATGCCCAGAGAGGGCTTGGAAGCTCCAGCCCTTGCTCTCATACTTCAACTTATGCATATCTTCTATCTGTAGTCTTTGCAATATTCAT
>NW_007726618.1:462959-475193 GCF_000696425.1 Galeopterus variegatus | reverse complement strand
GCCCTTGCTCTCATACTTCAACTTATGCATATCTTCTATCTGTAGTCTTTGCAATATTCATCTGTATTCTTTGCAATCCCCTTTAATAAATGGGTAAACATAAGTAAAGTGTTAGCCTGAGTTCTTTGAGTTGCTCTAGCAAATTAATTGAACCTGAGGATGGGGTCATAAGAACCCCAACTTACAGCTGGTAGGTCAGAAGTATAGGTGACAACCTATTTGCAACTGGCATTTGAAGTGGGGAGCAGTATTTTGGAACTGAGCTCTCAACCTGTGGCATCTGACGCTATCTTCAGGAAGATAGTGTCAAAATTGAATTGAATTAGAAGACATCCAGTTGATATCCACTAGAGAAGTGCTTGGTGCGTGGGAAGAAATCCCCACATATCTGATATCAGAAATATTGAGTTGAGTTGTGTGAGCAGAGGGTTGAAAAAACATTTTGATTTTTCCTGTGTTCTTACACAATGGCATACCAGTCAACAATTAAAAAGGAGCTCACAATTGATACACACAAATCTTGGATGAATGTCAAGGGCATTATGCTGAATGAAAAAGCCAGTCTCAAAATGTTACATATCATGATTCCATTTGTATGACATTCTTGAAAAGACAAAACTGTAGTGCTGGAGAATAGATCAGACGTTGCCAAGAGTAAAAGTTTGGGAACAGGTATAACTATAAAAGGGACATAACAGTGGAATTTGGGGGTGATGGAACTGTTCTGTATTTTGTTCGTGGTGGTAGTAGCATGCATATATACATGTGTTAAAATAAAACTGCATGCCCAAAGGAAAATAGTCTACTTTATTCTATGATAATTTTAAAAGATTAAATTAAAAAGACAAAAAATAATCATATTTATAATTCCCCCAAATTAGAATCCGAATGTCTATCAACTGGTGAATGGATAAACAAATGTGCTATAACTATACATGAAACACTGTTCAGTAATAAAAAGCAAGAATCGACTGAAGCATGCTGGAATGTGGATGTACCTCCAAAACATTGTGCTAGGTGAAGGAGGCAAGATGCAAAACGAAAGACATATTTTATGATTCTATTTATACAAAGCGAGACTTCAGGTTTCACTTCAAACATGTGGGAACCCTGGAAGTCATCACTTCTGCCCTTACAACAGAAAAAGCCAGACAAAAAGAAATGAGCTTTCCTGGATTCATCAGAAAATTGAGATTGCAGAGATAATCTGCACTCTAAATATGGAGAAAGACCCTTATCCAGACAGACACAGTCAAGATCTTCTTACCTATCTGAAAGCCACTGGAGCTACTGTACACCCTAGGACCAACTAAACGTAATTTTGATGAATTTCTAGAGGCTGTATTAGGATTCTCCAGAGAAACAGAACCTATAGCTGTGTGTGTGTACACATGCACACACACAACCCAGAGGCAGCAAGAGGGACAGAGAGAGACAGAAAGAGAAAGACTGAGATTTATTTTAAGATATTGGCTCACACAGTCGTGGGGGCTGGCAAGTCTGGGATCTGTAGGGCAGGTTGGCAGGCTGAAAATTCCAGTAAGTGTTGACGCTGCAGTCTTGAATTCGAAGGTAATCTGAAGACAGAACCCCTTCCTCCTCAGCAGCCCTCAGTCATTTCTCCTAAAGCCTTCAACTGATTGGATGAGGCACAGCCACACTATGGAGAGTAATTTGTTTTACTCAAAGTCTCCTGATTTAAATTATAAGCACATTTAAAACATATCTTCACAGCAATATCTGAATTCACGTTCGAACAAACAACTGGGCACCACAGCCTACCCAAGTTGACACATGTCATTAACCATCACACTGAATGCGAAGTAACATGACCATGAGAAAGTCCTGGGGTCCACAACCTCAGGGGCCACCCCACACATTCATGGCTTGCCCTCTAGGAGCCTCACCAGATTCTCATGGTAAATATCTGAGAAATATTTTCTCATGGTTCTGACTGGAAACAACCTCAGGGGCCACCCCACACATTCATGGCTTGCCCTCTAGGAGCCTCACCAGATTCTCGTGGTAAATATCTGAGAAATATTTTCTCATGGTTCTGACTGGAAGAGAAGAACAGTTATTGCTACGAATTCTGTCCCTTCTGCCTCTCATCAAATTCATATGCTAAAAGCCTAACCCCCAATGTGATGGTCTTTGGAGATGGGGCCTTCACGAGATAATTAGGATTAGAGGAGATCATGAAGGTGGGGCTCTCAGCATGAATTATTGGGTTTCTAAGAGGAGGAAGATAGAGTGCTCTTTTTCTGCCACATGAGAATACAACAATGAGGCAGCCACCTGCAAGCCAGGAACTGAATCAGGTGGCACCTAGCTCTTGAACTTTCTAGGCTCCAGAACTGGGAGAAATAAATGTCTGTTGTTTAAGCCACCCAGTCACATAGCATTTTGTTATAGCATCCTGAGCAGACTAATACAGTAATTATTATGCCCAGAACTTCTCCATAAAAAGGCTTATGCTCAAGAGGAGGAACATCTTATCCCAGTTGAGTAAAGGTCATTCCTCCTACTTCAGCCTCCTGTAGCCTTTCTGTCTTACTTCAGGGCAGACACATAGTCAAAAGGGTCAGGTCTTCAAAGAAATAGATTGGGAATGCTGCAGCCTGGAAAGGGGAGTAGAGGATAGGGAAAAATGCAACACCACTGGAGAAACTCTTATGAAGGTGACAGCTTTAAGACATAGGTGCACTAAAAGACAGATTTAGTCATACAGTTACATGCTTCTCCTCCCCCACACCTGATCACACCAACAAGCCTCCAATATAATAGCAAAGGATAACAGCTGAATGAGCTGCAAGATGCACGGTCTTTCTGAGTAGGGAACTCAGGGAAGCCCAACATCAAGAAGTGAGACAGAAACAAGGACACTACTGGAATTGGAAGACTCTAGCACTTATAGCTTTAGCAAACATTAAGCACAGCCTGTACTGTGGCCAGGACACCATAAATCCTCACACTGAGGGCCTATTTATCTCATTTCTTCTTACCTAACACAACATGTTCTGCTTTTTTTTTTTTTTTTTTCCTTTTTGTCTTTTTTCGTGTCCGGCAACGGATCGCAACCCTCAGTGTCACGCCCGGACCGGACCGGGACCGGCAACGGGATCGCAACCCTCGGTGTCGCACCCGCACCTTGCTCAGCCAGTGAGCGGCAACCGGTCTGTATGTGGGATCTGAACCCTCGGCGGGAGCGGCGCTGCGCTCCCTAGCGGCGCACTGTAGCAGTGCGCCACCGGGCCAGCCCCCAACATGTTCTGCTTTTAAGAGAAAATTACAAGGCGTGCTAAAAGGCAAACAAACAAAAACAGAGAACAAAACCAATCTGATGAGACAGAGCAATCATCAGAATCAGACTGAGATATGACATATATGTTGGAATTACCAGACAGAGTTAAAATAACTATAATTAACATATTAAAGTCATTAATAAAAAAAGAAGACAACATGCAAAAAGTGGCTAATTAAGGAAATGGGAACTACAAGAAAGAACCAAAAAATAAAAAAAAAAAAAATTCTAGAAATCAAAACCATAGCAACAGAAATGAAGAATGTTTTTGACCAGCTCATCAACAGACTTGACACCACTGAGGAAAGTACCAGTGAGCTTGAAGGGAGGTCAACAGAAACTTTCCAAACTTAAATGAAAAGAGAAAAAAGGAAAAAAGAAAAAACCCAGATCAGACTACTCAAGAACTGTGGGAAGAAGGAGAGAATGAAATGGGAGAAATATTGGAAGTAATAATGGCCAAGGGATTTCCAAAATTAATGGTAGATGGGAAACCACAGATCCACAAATCCCAGAGAACATCAAGCAAGATAAACACCAAATAAAACAACCCTAGACATGTTATATTCAAACTGCAGAAAGCCAAAGACAAAGACGAAATATCATGGTGATGGCTGTACAACTCTATTAATTTACTAGATAGCATTGAATTGTCCAATGAAAATGGGTAAATTTTATGATAGGTCAATTATATCTCAGTAAAGCTATTTAAAAAATGAGTCAGTGACTCAGAGAAGCATTAAAAGCAAATGTTGGTGTCAAGGTAGAAAAACAACATTTACCTACATGAGGGAATTATACCATATTTTCCCTAAGCAATCAAGACTCTTAGGAGGTGATTTAAAAACAGAAGCCAAGTTCTGGTGTGGCTCTGTGACAGGTGGCTTACTGAGGGGAAATCCTTGGCATTGCTATTCTTTTTATATTTGTTTTATATTTGCTAACCTCTTCGACCTGGATGAGGCAATGTGAAATAAATTAGTGTTTTATGTGTTGCTGGTCAATGACCTCACTTTGAATCTGAGTGTGTTTCAACCGTGTATTTTCCTTCATTTAAAATTTGCTCGTGTGCTTAACGTTTATTTTTCTACCTGACACATAGTTTTCAGTCCCAACTTTTTAAAAACGATGACAACCAGCTGCAATGGCACAGGGTTGGATGAAAAGGAAGCAAGAGATGACAGGCAGAGAGTCCTTCGAAGGGAGTCATCTTTCTGTTTAAAATGCACGTGCTTTTTCTGTGTCTAATCAATGCTTTCTCCTCTGTTCAAGAGAAAAAAACAGCCTCCAGGGCAAAATAGCTTCGCTGACATTTTCCCTCGGATGCAATGCTTATCTGCTTCCCTCTGAAGGTTTCTCATTGGGTTTATCTGTCTTATGCTTTTAACATTTCCTGATCTGATTATTGTTATTTGCACAGCCCCAAAGCCTTTTAATCTCCAAGGGTGGGGATCTATTATAAGGGCTTATTACTGGAAAAGAACATGATTTTCAAAAAGACTTTTGTCCTCCACTGGTAATCAGCACACAAGTGCAATCTGCTTCCTCCCCCTTTAACCTTTGCTGCCATTGGGGAAGTTTTCATGTGGTTTTATGTCCTCTAAGCCAGTAATCAGCTAGAACAATTTTTTTTTTTTTTATTAAAAAAGGGAAGTGAGGGAGAATACTGTTTTAGGAATGAGAGAATGCATTTCATTTCAGGTTTCGTCTTTGACTGTTTTTAACCCTAGCTGGGCAAATCATTTTGGGCACTTCGGTATAATAGCAGAAGTTCCTGTGAAGTATTTGGGGGCTAATGGGATAAGATCCTCATCCATGTAACAAAGCAGGTTATGCAGGAAAGATGAAGTGAAACGACTTCATTG
This sequence comes from Galeopterus variegatus, assembly GCF_000696425.1. Taxonomy (NCBI): domain Eukaryota; kingdom Metazoa; phylum Chordata; class Mammalia; order Dermoptera; family Cynocephalidae; genus Galeopterus; species Galeopterus variegatus. The sequence goes on along the minus strand of NW_007726618.1, from coordinate 470,024 downwards.
AAACTAATTTACACCAACCAGACAAAAAGGGCAAAGGGCAAAGTGATTTCTGTGAAATTGGTTTGGAAAATTCTTTCTTCGGGGGCAGTGAGCTGTTCTCCAAATGGCAGATCCATAGACTCACGTGCTTTGCTTCTGATGGTCCTGCTCACAATAAACCCAACTTCACAGCTATCATCACAGAGAAATGTGAACAGATTTGTTTTCCTTGTTTTAACAGAGTAAGAAAAAGAAATGGGATGAGTAGATACTGGGAGCAATGAAGGAGTTGCTCTTATCAAGAGAGAAGTTCCTACATGGAAAAAAGGAAGAACTGTAAACCTCTTCAAGGGATTCAGTAGCCTTGATGCGTGAATAGAAAAATTGTGTCCTCAGGCTGTGAGCAAGTTGATTCATTCAGTTTTGTCTCCCTCTTTGGAGCCACTTTGTATTTCTTACCAGCAGTGCAGATCTTAAAACCCAAGATTAAAGATTCTAGAAATGCCCCTGGACTTACACATGTGAAGACAAAATGTTGTACTTTCTTCAACTGCATTTTCTAAAGCACATTGATTCATGATATAATCCTTAGATTTGCTTTCATAGGTTTTTGAGTCAGATAATTTTGGTGAAACATACTTAGAAAACGTTATGTTGTAAATACCCCAGCATCAAGTGCATGCCAAACAAAATGAACAGCAACAAAACACAAAACAAAACAGTATCTGCCCTAGTCACAATTTCAAAAAGAATTAGAGCATTTTTATTTGGGCCACAATTTTTAATAATTTCAAAGTGCAATTTCTAACTGTGTTATTGGAGGCAAGTTATATAGTCTTTTTTGAGATGAGTTTCTTCACCTTTCAAGTGGGTATAATAAGTCTTAAATTTCTTGATTGTTAGGAATATTAAATTATATATTTAAATACAAAGCATGGTGCCTGACATATACATTACTGTCTTCACTTCTATTTTCTGTACCTCAATTTATTATATTGCAAACTGGAATTGTCTTTACAACCTGCTTTAACATTAATGTGAGGTAAAGGCATATTAAATAATGGGAAACGATTAATAAGATCATTAGAGGATACATTGAGTATTAATAGATTGCTGGTATACTTCAAATTCTGTAGTGTTTGAGCCTGGGAAAAGCTCAAGAGTTCTGCCCTATAAAGATGAGTGATTAGACAAGAAAACATACATTGAGTATTAATAGATTGCTGGTATACTTCAAATTCTGTAGTGTTTGAGCCTGGGAAGAGCTCAAGAGTTCTGCCCTATAAAGATGAGTGATTAGACAAGAAAATATTTGGCCAGATTATCTCAAAAGTCACAACAAATGGTGACAGTAGTGTTTCTAGTTCCCCCATGTGATTTGACCATACTGACAAGATCTGGCTTTTCAAGCCAACCACATTTTACAGTCCTGGTTTAGTTTGTCCACCAAATGGTCTAAATTCAAAGACATAAGTCCTTTAAATTTAAGGCTATATTCATCTTTCAAAAGAGATAGCGGTACCTACCAGCCACAGTGACTGTGTTTGTAAACATCATTGGGAGGGGCCATACAACATTTCCAGGCTAATGATGTAAGAAAATGAGGGTATAGGACTGACTGTGCAAGTTTTGAAGACAACCACAGAGAATAGTTCTGTGTCCTTGGGTAGGTCTGTACTTCCTCATGAAGTCACTATGAGTGCTGATTGCCCGATCCCTGTGTGCTATAGCAGATCTGGGAACCAGCCCACAGGTATTTCGAGCATATCGACCCCAACCTTTTTCATCATATTGCATTTCTGCTTACCAAACACTGAGGTATATCCATGGACCTTTATGTTAGGCAGTTAGTCAGTCATGAGCAGGTGGGAGGAAACAGGTAGAAAAAAAAAAAAAACAACTAACTTCGTCCATAACTCTGCCCAGACCTGCCCCTTTGCGGGCAACATGACAGGAAAAAGACCCAACAGTCTAACCACTGGGCTCGCCAGGGACTTTCCAGATGGAGAGACACATGCAGAAGGGAAAATTCTGAGGCCTTAGGTAACCTTTGAACATGGTAATGCTCATTAGGTGCTTATACATATGCAATCCATAAATACATATCATTATAACAGACTGAGTTACGGGTAGGGGCATGGGCATTAGAAAAGAGATTATATAACCCCCAATGTCAATCAAAGGTGTCAATCAAGCTTTCAAATGCATGTGCAGAGTTAATGGAATAAAACAGCTATTAGCTTACATGTAAGGGCCCATCACTGCTAGAAGGAATGGCCCACTTCTCTCTTGAAGTATTTCTTCCTTCTTGTATTCGTTTAAGATTTGGGTTTATGATTCTTCATTAACCAAAAAAAGAACTGAGCCCGACGGGACTTTTGTCCCCAGTAACACTTATACCTTCACATTGGTCATTCAGTACTTATTGCTCCTCTCCTATGTACAGGACACAGGGTGTGGTGCTAGACGTTTCTATTTGAGCTTCTCAACGTGTTTATAATTTCCCTCATCACATTTCACAGCATTTCCTCATGTGCTTTTGCTGCTCCAGAAAATCTTTTAGATATTCCTTGAACTCTATGAAAACAATTGTTTGACATTTTTGTTCTTTAATTAATCAAAGATGTTCTAGGCAATCAAATAGTATTCAGTATTCATAGAATGATGCTACACATATGTGCCATAAACCAGAAAAATAAATCTTAGTTACAGATCTTACTGCATACCTTTAGTGCTTTCTGGGAAAATAATCAGTGGGTTACATGCACAATTATTTTTCTCTTTTGTTCCTTTTTTACAGTGGATTCTAGCTCTTGTTTCTATTATAAAGTTGCTAATTAAACTATTCCTCACAATGCACAGCTATTCTCTTTTTCCTGACAAATGATTTCAAAAAAAGTACTTTCTATCCAGTGATGACCAAACCTTATAGTATTATTTGTTATGCAAATGATCTTTGGTGATAGAAGTCAAAATCCTTATATACCCAAACAGTGATTCAGGTCTGTGTGGAGTGCAGTCATAATTAGGAAAACTTGCTTGTTAAATTAGTATCAAATTTCCATAACTAGCAGCAGTCAATACTCTGGACATCTGATGACTTTAGATGAGGCCAAAGAGAAAATTAATTACATGTTTTCCAAAACAAACTGCTGAAGTGTATTTATTTCACAAAACCAAAGAATAAATGTCCTTCCAAAGGATGTGTAAGATAAATAAAGATAAGAGGGTTGGAAAATGTCCACTAAATTAACTAATCATTTCTCTTTACTTTTGCTTTTATTAAAGTGTGAGATTCTCTTTCTGTCTCTAGCACCTAATAGAAACTTGGACATCGAAGAGGCTCCATAAAAGACTGTTGAGTGAATGAGGGACAGCACATCTTAAATCTTAAAGAGTATAATGCTGAGTTTTATTGTAATATGTTATACTCGCATGTCCATCTTTAGCCATCAAATACGTGTGTTGATGTATGCAACATATATATCAACTTTAAACACAGCAGTTCTTTTGGTTCAAAAGTATCTACAGCCTACCCATGCTGTGTGGATAGAGAAATAAATATGGTAGAATACTCAGCCTTCAAAGAGTAGGAACTGATCTCCTCTTCTCATGGTCAGGAAGATAGCAAAAAGAAATCAATTTCATGGCTGAAAACTTTAAAAGTTTCACTAAACTTTTAGAGCAGAATTGCCAGGTAAAATAGAAGACACTTAGTTAAATTTCAATTTTAGATAAATAATAGATAATATTTTCGGATAAGCATGTCTCATGCAGTATTTGGGGCATACTTATCCTAAATATAGTATTCGCTGTTTATCTGAAATTCAAATTGAACCAGGCATCCTGTATTTGTATGTGTGCGTGTGTGTGCATGTGTGTGTGTGTGCTTGCTCAATCTAGCAACCCTGCTTTTCAGGCCACTTTTTACATAGCAGTATTGTCCAGTTTGGTTTCCCCTTTTGCATCTCACACCACACACTGTGAAATTGGTACAGGTTGTAAAATGCTTTAGTGGTGGAGATAAATAGGAACTCAGAAGAGCATCAGAGAAGAGAGCAAGACTGTTGAATAATAATAATTACCACACAAAAAGTTATTTGTTCAAAATGTGGGAACAGAAGTATTTATTCATTTGATGTTGGTGGGAGCAGGTCACCAAGTTTTAGAACCTGGGCTTTGAAGTCAGAAAAGCCAGATCTATACCTAGGAGTGCAATGACTGTAAACAAGTAGCTTAACCTCTCCATGACTCAGTTTCTTCATGTGACAAATGACAAACAAGTAGAGTACTACCTCATAGAGTTGTTTGGAAGATTAAATGGAACAATACTTGTAAAGCATTGCTATATAATAGGTGTGCTCTGTATGTTAAATTACTCTTATAAACTATTATTGTTGAGGTGGAACAAATGCCCACTTCTTACACCTATGATTTTGTACTCAGAGATAGAAAAACAGTCTCTAGCATCTAGAAGCTAGCTTGGTACTTGCAGCCAGACTTCCTCCTGTTGAGTATAAACAATTTCACAGACCAACAGGACCAGACAAAGCTATTCTGTGACCGTGATGGGTCAAGACAAAAACAAGACCGCCCCGTAACCATGTCTGAATTCAGACAAAAACATGAATATTAACCAAACATCAGAAATGCCTTAGCATCACCCTATCCTGGCTAATATGAATGATTGTTCATTCCTTATTTACAAATGACAACTTTAGCCTCACTCTAGTTTTCTCTTTTTCTAGAGAAGACTTCTTAAGTTCCCAATCATATTAATCTCACTTCTTGATAGTATCCAATTCAGAGCACAGACCTAAGTTCTTGAAATCTCTCCCAGTTGCATACGATAAGCCCTAATTCTTGTTAATACTGTCATACTAACAGAATAACAGTATTTGCCACCTCCTCTCCCAACCCCAGAGGAGTACATCACATGTTATGCTCCTTTGTTGCAATGAGCCATAAACCTAACTTGCTCACCTGCAGGTGTGTTCCAGTGGTCCTTGGCCGGAGGGCATTGACAGTACCTCCCATTAACACCTCCTTTATCTTTTCTCTCTAGTCTTTAGGGTTCAATGTTCTCCTGTACATCTTCCACTTCTCATCACTAAACTGTGTCTTAAATATGTGGGTGTAATAAAAATATTAGGGAAAGAGTCATCATTATGAATTCAGCAACTTAAATAAGTAAAATAAAATGATAGATTCTGCTCACTGAATGTCTGTATGTGGGTTTCAGATAGGCATTTCAGGCATGGTCATTTTTTAGGCCTTAATTTCAGTTAACAGTCATTTAAGGGCACTAGAATATACTTATACATGATCACACTTTTCACGTTTTCCAGCAGGAAAGAATCCAATGATATAATACCATAAAGAAAAAGCTTATGGATAACGATATTTATTGTGCTAGTTTTTCTTGGGTGTAGTTTCAGAGAATGGTAGTGATTGATATATGTGGAAAGCAAATGATATCTTTCACCCTTGAAAGCACATCCATTTCCAGTCTAACTTTAAGGGTGTGGATTCTGCTATGGACAGCAACCCCAAATGCTGGGACATAGCAATCCTGGACTCTTTGCATCCCAATTTCCTCTGATTTTCTCTTCTATAGTTAGGGGTAAAAAGATTTTCCTTTTTGTTTATTTTTTGCTGCCTGAGAAATCCCCTATTATTTCAGTTCCAAATTTGGCAGCATAAACCCCAACTCAACCATCCCTGTAACTTGTATTATTAGAAGTCGCTTGTTATCAAAAAGGTATTTTTTTTTTCAAATTACACATACCTATGAGTGGAGAAAGTTAAAGAATTGGAATAGAGGACTGACTCAAAGTATGAGAATTTATATGTTTTTTTTTTTTCTTTTCTTTTCGTGTCCGGTAACGGATCGCAACCCTCAGTGTCACGCCCGTACCGGACCGGGACCGGCAACGGTATCACAACCCTCGGTGTTGCTCCCACACCTCGCTCAGCCAGTGAGCGGGAACTGGTCTGTATGTGGGATCCGAACCCTCGGCGGGAGCGCCACCACACTCCCAAGCCGCGCACTGTAGCAGTGCGCCACCGGGCCGGCTGGAGAATTTATATGTTTTAAAAACTCCGCAGGTGATTCTTATTTTACCCAAACCCCAATCTCCCAGGAACCACTCCTTAGATGTGATTTGCCTCCTGATCAAAATGAAACAGAGCACCTTAAAGAAATCAAATTTAGGATCAATCTATGATCTACAATTTCATATTATTTGTAGACCAAACCTTTACTTAACACATTTAGAGCAGAAGCAAATACTCTTCTGAGCTGATCTAGTCGCTTGCTCTGCTGTCTGCATTTCTGTGTCACATGGTGCAGCGAGGCTAAGTCCTGAATAGCAGCAGCAGATCTTGCTGAAAATCTAATTTAAAGGACAGCAATAGCGATGCTCCAGTTAAGACTGCTGAGGCCACNTTTTTTTTTCAAATTACACATACCTATGAGTGGAGAAAGTTAAAGAATTGGAATAGAGGACTGACTCAAAGTATGAGAATTTATATGTTTTAAAAACTCCGCAGGTGATTCTTATTTTACCCAAACCCCAATCTCCCAGGAACCACTCCTTAGATGTGATTTGCCTCCTGATCAAAATGAAACAGAGCACCTTAAAGAAATCAAATTTAGGATCAATCTATGATCTACAATTTCATATTATTTGTAGACCAAACCTTTACTTAACACATTTAGAGCAGAAGCAAATACTCTTCTGAGCTGATCTAGTCGCTTGCTCTGCTGTCTGCATTTCTGTGTCACATGGTGCAGCGAGGCTAAGTCCTGAATAGCAGCAGCAGATCTTGCTGAAAATCTAATTTAAAGGACAGCAATAGCGATGCTCCAGTTAAGACTGCTGAGGCCACAGTGAGCTAACCTCTATTTTTCATTCCCTAATAATTTTCTTAGAAAAAATACCTTCGGACATGTAATTTATCTTGCTTAGTTTGTGCTCAAAAATATATTTGAGAGAGAAAGCCTTCAGTGAAATTCTGTATGTTTAAGTTATGCCACTGTGATCAGCTGAATTTCCTTTGCTTCAGAATATACAACTGAATGTA
>NW_007726618.1:462127-462509 GCF_000696425.1 Galeopterus variegatus | reverse complement strand
AGATATGACCTAATGAATCTTTCTCTCCACACTGAAAAATAAATGAATAGTGAATGTTTCCCCCTTAATTTAATCATGCTGCCTTCAATACAGAGGCCAAAAGTAATTTATTGAAGAGCACAGTATAATCATTGGAAAGCCAAGTAATTCAGCTGGAATTTTCCCAAATAGAAAAGAAAATAGACTTTTAAAATATATTTTTATCATAAAATCACAATTTGGGCTTTAGGGTTGGTTGCTTATACTCAGGGGCAAGATCAAGTCTTTGTACCCAAGTATCTTTTATAGTGTCTGATACTAGATAAAACCACATATACAAATAGAAAACAAACAATAAACACAGCAAAGTGAGATAGATCCTTGGATTGCTATTATCAACTCT
>NW_007726618.1:427635-461133 GCF_000696425.1 Galeopterus variegatus | reverse complement strand
CAAAAATCCTATCACAAAGGCCGAAATAATTACATTTTTTGTCCTCTTATTTTATTTTATTTTTTGTGCCCATTAAGATTTGTAATTGTTTTAAGCATTTATTTTTAAAGTATACAGGAAAAAAAAGTCACAAACCAAAAGTACAATAATACTGGATTTTATATTTATCATGTAGTCACATTTACCAATTTTTTTATTGTATATATCTGTATATATATAGTGTATAACATGATTTTTTAATATATTTATACACTGTGAAATGATTACCATAGCCAAGCAAATTAACATGTCCATTATCTCACATGGTTACTCTTCTGTGTGTGTGGAAAGGGTATGTAAAACCTACTCTATCAGCAAATTTCCAATATATAACACAATATTTTTACTATAGTCCTCCATGATCTGGCCCTTGCTTTCTCTACTGGTTACATCTGTCCTGATTTTCCAGGACCTCAGCCTAAGCCCAAATTAGATTCATTTCGGTTTCTTGATTGTGACACTTTCTCTCGTCTCTGTGCCTTTGTTCATGCTATTCCATGTGCCCAGAACATCCTACCCCTCCTCCTGGCCAGCTCCTATGCAAATTTGAGGTCTAGGCTGGGGCATCCCATTTCTCTGGGAACAAAATCATATCACTTTTCACAGTGATGACAGTAAAATTGCCTGTTTGCTTGGATAGAAGACAGGGACTGAGTCTCATTTTCCAAGGCATTACCTGGTCCTAACATGTAGAAGTATAGAAGACATGCATTGAAAGTATAATGATGGATATCATGCAGTTTCTTTTTAAACATTATGCTATTTTCAGAACATGAATTTGATTCATTCTGCAACATGATATATGGGAAAGACAAAGAGATTTGGAGTCAAAGGTTGTGGTCCTTGGGTCTTGTGTTAGCTGTGAATATATTCTATAATGAGTTTCTTAACTTCCCTGACCTTCAGTTGTAAATGGGACCAATAAATGTATTCTCATCCTTCTCACTAGTTTAACTTCAGGAACAAATTAGGTTATGTATATGAACACATTTTTTGAAATGAGGAAATACCATAGGTGTGTCAGTTATTTTATTGACCACATTTTCAGTGGAAATCTTGTAAGTAACATTTGGTGATGGTGGTGGAGGATACTGGTTGGGTTGTCACTTCCCCTAAAGCTCTATCAGCATCTCTGAACAAGCAACACCAAATGGATTTAAAAACTAAGTAAAAATAGTTATACATTGTCCATACACCCTGAGCCCCTAATTCCAAAGCTTCTCATATACAGAAATTTGTAAGTTCCTCTTATAAAGAAATTCTGGAGACACTACCATCTTAATGTTCAAGATTCTTATAGCTACAAGCATATAACAATCAAAACCTATCCCAAACAGATTTGCTTAAAATTAAGTTGGCAAGATCTATTAGGGAGATTTTTCAGTTGCCTTATTCTGTCATTAGATATCACAGAAGTGAAGTTTTGAATGACATGATCCTGTATGGAGAAATCCCTAAAGACTGTCCAAAATACTCTAAGAACTTATAAACGAATTCAGTAAATTTGCAGGTTACAAAATTACATACAAAAATCAGTCGCACATCAGTACACTAATTATGATTTATCAAAAAAAATCAAGAAAACAATCCCATTTATGATAGCATCAAAGAGGATGGAAAATTTAGGGCTAAATTTAATCAAGGAGGTGGTTTGATTTTAAAAAACAGTAGAAAGTAGAGCATGACATTTCAATGTTTCTGTCCATTGTCTATTTTTTGTTCTTTACAAATTTTATGGTAATTGGGGTGGTAGGAAGTGGAAGCAACCAGGGGAAGAAAATTTGCAACAACTTCTTTAAAGCAAAGGTTATTTTCTGTAACGAAGAAAAACATAAACAGTTTCTTTGCCTTCCTATCTCCCAGTTTGCCTTGTCAGTCCTTTTACCTCCCAATAACTCTGATCTCCACTCCCTAGCTCTGGTATCTTTAGATTTCCCTTCCCCTTCCCTGTAACCAGGAAAGACTGGTTTTGTGGTAACCTATATGGAGGATTCTATTAGATTATACTAGAATTACACTAGGTTAGATGATACTTGGGCTTTTTATGTTTGAATATTTTTGCTTCTAACTTCACTTTGTGAAACTCTAGAAAGTTAAATATATTTATGTCAAGTGTAAATTATATGTTAATTTCTCAGTTGCAAAGGATAACTCTAGAATTGAGTCTTTTTGGTGTTGAACATCTCTGTGGATTACTGAAGAAACTAACTCATTGCTGTCATCTGTAGTCCCTTGAGGATTAGCTCAGAGTAAGGGAAAGGGGAGGTATTGCCAGCCTGCTGTTACTGCCAGTTGATAAACTTAAATGGAATCTGGCTCTCTGAGAACAGGCTGTGACAGGAGAGAAGCGGCGACAGCACACAATGACAGGCTGCTGGATGCAAGGGAGGACACTGGTGATGGTGCTTATCTGCCACTCTTTCTAACACCTGGAATCATTTTTCTAGCAACAAGTAAGTTCTAGAAAATCAAAATCCCAACAGGTATATTTTTGAGAAAATCACTGTTGAAAGGTGCTTTTTTGAGAACACATTATATATTTTTATTTTATTATATGACCCTTTAAATATTTGACTATTTAACTTTTGCTGCTTTTTTCACTAGAGTAGCTTTTAACAATCCTGAGCATAAGACTTCGTTTTATCATGACATCAAATACACTGTCTGAAATCTTGGAAGCGCTAAAAAATGATAATTAAGAAAAATGATTGAAATGACATCCATTGATATTACTGGCGGAGGTGTTTGATCTGCCACTAGCCTACTTAACTATTCATTCAATTAGTATATTTAACACCAGTATGTGGTGAGCACTGGGCAAGGAGATAGTGAGAGAAGAAAAGAGAAAGCACATCAATCTTATTCTCCATACTTATGTGATAAAAAGAAGAAAGAATAAAATAGTAGAGAGAATAAGCCACTGTGAGAGCAGTGAAGGGAAGCAATAATTTCTGCTTGCAAGGTCTCATGGAGAATAAACTGTTAACTCAGTCTAATTTCATAAATATTTATGGATGCCAATTATATGTCAGGCTCTGTGCCAGGTGCTGAGGCTATGAGGGTCAATAAAGCCTCCCGCAAGGCTCTCATAGTCTACTGGGGAAATGGACAGATAAGTAAACAAGCAGTCATGAATGAAGGCACAGAGAGCATGGCCCATCTTTAGAAACTACATGTAAGTTAACATTCCTGGACTGTAAATTAAAACAAGTGAAAGTGATTGGAAATGTATGTGTGCGTGTATGAGAGTGGACCTCGGATGACATGCAGAGGACATGAACTTTAAAGTATTATGTTTTATGTTTCAAGTCATTTCTAGCATTAACGTGACTCCAAAATTTTCATCCATACCCCGTCATAGGATTTATATTACATAAGATATGTTTGAATTCAGTTTCTCTTGCTGTATTCTAAGTTTCTTCAAGGTGACGGATGTATCTTGGTTACCATAATTCACCCATAGTAGGTGTTCATAAAGGTTTAATTGTTTATCGATGCAAATTATTCTGGAGGAAAAAAATGTTTACTGCACACCAACTACTTCCTAAACAGTTGTGTTCAAAATAAGGAAGTGTTTGCCATATTCAAACATGCCTTTTTCTCTAAACCAGTTTTTATTTATTTTTTATTGAAACATAATTGATTATACATATTTGCGGGTTACAGAGATAAATATCAACACTGTGTACAATATGTGATGATCAAATCAGGATAATTAGCATATTCATCATTACAAAATGTAATCACTCTTTGTGACCTTTTACCAATTTCTTGCTAATCCCCCTTCCCACCTCCAGTATCCTCAGTTCTGTTTTCTCCTTTTGAAAGTTCAACGTATTATTGTGGTTGTTGTACTTTTCTTTCTTGTTTACTCATTTGTTCATTTTATAGCTCCCACTTATGAGTGAGCACACGCAGTATTTCTCTTTCTGTGCCTGGCTTATTTCACTTAACATAGTTTTCTCCAAGCTCATCCATGTTGCCACAAGTGGCAGAATTTCATTCTTCTCTAAATCAGTTTTTTGCTACAGATACAACTTTAATTGCAAACATAATTGCTCCCTATAATCCTAGAACTAGTAGTGGATAGGAGTTAGAATAAGTAATAAACAATGAATAGTTTTTTTTTTTTTCCTTTTTTGTCTTTTTTACTGACCAGTAACGGGATCGCAACCCTCGGTGTTGCACCCGCACTGCGCTCAGCCAGTGAGCGGGAACCGGTCTCCACATGGGATCCGAACCCTTGGCGGGAGCGCGGCCGTGCTCCCAAGCGGCGCACTCTCCAGTGTGCCACCGGGCCGGCCCAAATGAATAGTTTAATATAATTAAATAGTCTCATTTGGGGGGAAGATTTGGTGAAATGTTTATACATCATCCAGCGGTAAAACCACACTAAGTTCTTTTATCCACTGCAGGCTTTTTTTTTTTAATAAGGAATTCTAGCACCTGATTATTACCAAAAAATCCAGTGACACAGCTCCCTTTCTCATGATTTAAAAACCCTTACTTTGAATCAGTTATGATTAAGGCAGTTAAAAATCAGGACTGGCTAATATTCCACTTTAAATTTGTATCTCCTAGGGTATGTGGAATACTCTAACCTTGACTCAGGCACTAGTTTAGCTGTTGATGTGCTTCTTAGGTTCCCAAGGAATCAATGCAGAAAACACGCACCAGACAGATGCATAATCTTGATATTGATACACATGTGATTTCAGCCGAGTCCCTGCTTAGTCCCCTGCCCTCCTGAGCCGTGTTATGCCATGGTGCAGTACAAAGATCCGTTTGGTTAAAAGCAGACACGAGAAGCCTAGCCTAAGCCTTCACTTTTCTGGACCATTCCTTTGTCTCAATTTGCTTTCCAAAAGCAGAGGGTGTTGCCACTATACTAACTACATAGGAGGGAAGAGAGAAGAGCAGAGAGCCATAAGAAGAGAGCAACGTTTACAGCGGTTATCCCAGTCCTGTACTATTTATAATTTATTTCCCCTCTAAAAGCTACGGTAGACTAATTGTATGTTCTTGACATATGTTCTTCTCTTGGAATAAGAGGAGACCTTAATTTATTCTTAGGGAGGAAAGAATGTATCCAACTCGAACCTACTTAGAATCCATGTCAGAGCTGGAAGAAACTTTTGAGATGGTCCAGACCAGTGGTTTCCTGTATTGACTTTGTGCCAATGCCCCTGAAGACAGGAACACTCCGCCCCATCAGAACATGCAGTAAGTCTAGTGAAAGGATTCTGCAGAGGAGAGACCTTATAGGACCTTGGCTGGGAAACAGGAGATTTGTGTAATAAAAAAAAAAAAAAAAAAAAAAAAACACCCACTACCAACGCTAAGCAGGAAATTCTGATATGGTGCTTGTCACTGAACTGGCTGGGGTGGGAGGACATAGTGAATTACTGTTTTAAACAGTGCTTTTCATTTAGAGGTGAGAAAACTGAGGCTCCGGAAGCTTAAGAGATTTGTTCGCATACCACAGATAGTGACCAACCCTTACCTTACCTCCTTAAGTGATTTCATTATACTCTACTGCATCCTTATTAAATCCAGATTTTGTAAAGAATTATTCTGTGCCTAGTTAAAATGAGAAGGAAGAAAGCAAGAAGGAAGGAAGGAAACAATACCACCCCAATACAAGGGAACAAACACAGAGGGCGTGACCCAGAGTAGTCTGGTAGCAGAATTCACACAGAATAATGTATTCGAGTGCTGCCATGCAGTGACTGGGCATTGAAAACTGTCCCAAGGACTGGAGGGGCTGGTAGAGCAACAACTCCAAATAGAATTACTTTGGAGAATCTTAATCCCACAATGATTTTGCAAGCAGGAAGAATGACTTGTATTAGAGCAGGCTCTTATTTTGGTCAGTGTGTTGGCAACGAATTCTTTCTCCCAGCTTCAGGAGAACTGTTGGAATTTCAGGTTCGGAGCTTCCTTGTTTTTCCCCTGATTCTTATTCCTGTTAAAATGTAAACAGGCCAGTGGAAGCACCCAAGAGGGGTTTCGGAGGGTCCTGAATGAGAAGAGTCCATCTGACCTCAGCTGTGGGGTGGAATTGTGAAGGAGAGTTCCCTCTGCAGGTGGAGAGACTCCAGGAGGATGCGCAGGGCTAGGGCGCTGGAGAGGAACATGACATCCAGGACATTCCTGCTTAACTCTGAGCATGCTCAGAAGGAAGTCCTTGCCTCTCATTTCCAGTTAAGGTAGAAAAAAATGATTCCTTTTTCAAAAATGTCGTAGAGAAACTGAAAAATAATTTAGATAGAAATGCTTAAATACTTTTTTGAGGACATAATTAAGACATGCTTTCTAGGTCAAATGCATTCTTGAGTTTATTTAGTTTCTTCAAGGCTTATCTAAACAAACTCTTATGATAAATATTTATTTAAGGGCCAGCTATGTTCTTGTCACTGTGCAAAGTAGTTTATTTGAAAATTTTTCCATTTTTTTAAGAGGGGGTGGGGTGAGGGCAGGGTCTATCTAGCATCTCCTTCTCCCTGCTGGTGACAGTTCCTCTCCTTTGAAGAACTGCTCTGCCCTCATGCACATGATCTGGTGGGACCCTCACCAGTATCCTGGACTCAACTATCCTCCCTTCCTCTGCCCCTCCCCAGTCCTGGTTCCTACCTCTGACCCCCAACTCTCCAGGCTTATCACAGGGATGTACTCATGTCCCAACCTGGTGATGACAAATTCTCTTCCAGTAGTTTGTGTTTTGAACAGAGGCACACAGGGTATGGGCAGACTGAAGCTGAATATTTTCATGCTGGGAGACTACATGGTTGTCTGCATTTCCTACTGTTGAGACAGAGAAAACACTCAAATGTTTATTTTAAGAGTATAAATTGATATCCTGTGTAAAATCCTGATTTTCCTTCTTGGTGAAAAATGGTGAAATCCTGATTTTCCTTCTTGGTGGTAGGTATATGCCTAAAATGGTACTGTTTGCACTTTAAAGGTTTTGTTTCACTTCTTTGGTGTCCACAAAACATTTCTTTTCTACCACTCTGCATTTAAAATTCAAGGCTACTTTTTCCATTTACCCCACTTCTTCTGAATAACATCCTTGGTTTGAAATAGGCCCTTAAAGTAATACGATGTGTGGATTTAGACATTGAGGAGCATTGTTGCCATTTCTGTTACTGTGAATTAGCACATGTATTTCTGATTATGACCCTTAAATCAAAAGGGAATGTTGGAGAAATTAAATACCATTAATAATTCAGTAAGGAGGAAGCATAATTTTATCCTTTATAGAATGACATGCTGACATTGCTATATTCAGGAAGCCTCGTTTTAAATAGTTACAATTTCAGAGAGTCTGAATTTAAGGAGTTATTACTTTCTTTTTACCTTCAGAGAAGATACACTGGGTTTTTTCTCCTAAGAAAGAATGATATTTCTGGCAATGAAAACAGCAAAGATTCTGATAGAGATACAAAGTTAAACACAGAACTATGGAGCTATTTCATTCATTTCATATTCCTTACTCTGTTCTTGGAACACTAATGATGTGGAGCCGTGTGTGTGTGTGTGTGTGTGTGTGTGTGTGCGCGTGCGCGCACGTGTGTGTATTTTTTTTTTTCTATCAAATCTCTACTTGATGTCAAGTATAGTTGAGAAGAAGTTCATAGAAGTGTGCGCGTGCGCGCACGTGTGTGTATTTTTTTTTTTCTATCAAATCTCTACTTGATGTCAAGTATAGTTGAGAAGAAGTTCATAGAAAATTTATTGGATAACCATCCTAATTCCTCTATATTTTCTGGGGAATTTTTGATAAAGGCGACTGTGTATTTAACTGAATAAAAAAGACATGATTGTTTAATGCCTCCTGCCCAAATTTTCTTTCACTAGATATACAATTATTTTCATTCATTCCCCAAAGTCTCTATTATTGGTAAAATGAGTAAACTAGAGATTGAAGCTTGTTAGAGATATCTATAGCACAAAGAAAAGAAATAATTTCACTTTTCTAAGAACTGTTGATTGTATCGCCTCTAGAGTGAATTTTATTTTATCATAAATATCATTTCAATTCAATGAAATTTAGGTAAAAGCAAATCACATTGTTGTGTCTAGAAATGTAGAGGCAAATAAAACATACAAAATATATACTTAGATGTTATTCTCTCCATTTTGATGGAAGATAATCTTAGTAGTAGCTTTCCTTAGAACAGTTCAGAAATATTTTCCTATTTTCCCTTTATATTATAAAATAAATAAAAACTGATTCTAAAATGCCTTTTTTATTAGACTTTATTTTTTCAGAGCCATTTTAGTTTCAAAGCAAAATTGAGCAGAAGGTACAGAGTTATCCCATATCCTCCCCCACAAACTCACAGCCTCCCCCGCTATCAACATCCCTCCCCAAAGTGGCACAGTTGTTAACAGCCCTCAAACCTACATTGACACAGCATTCTCAGCCAAACTCCATGGAGTTAGGGTTCACTCTTAGTGTTGTACATTCTATGGGTTTTGACAGATGTATAAGGCCACATATACACCACTGTAATATAAATTGATTAGTTTTATCACACTAAAAATCCTCTGTGCTCTGCTTATTAATCCCCCCACTCCACCCCAAACCCCTGGAAACCACTGATCTTTTTTTTACTTGTTTCCATAGTTTTGCCTCTTCCAGAATGTCACAGAGTTGGATCATACAGTATGCAGCCTTTTTTTTTTTTGTCTTTTTTCCGTGTCCGGCAACGGATCGCAACCCTCAGTGTTGCCCCCGTACCGGACCGGGGACCGGCAACGGGATTGCAAGCCTCGGCGTTGCTCCCGCGCCTCGCTCAGCCAGTGAGCGGGAGCCGGTCTGTATGTGGCATCCGAACCCTCGGACGGGAGCGCCGCCGCGCTTCCCCAGCGGCGCACTATCCAGTGCGCCACCAGGCCGGCCCAGTATGCAGCCTTTTCAATCAACTTCTTTCACTTAATATGCATTTAAGCTTTCTTCATGCCTTTTCATCTTTCACTTAATATGCATTTAAGCTTTCTTCATGCCTTTTCATGGTTCGACAGCTCATTTCTTCTCAGTGCTGAATAATATTTCATTGTCTGGAAGTACCGTAGTTTATTTAACTATTCATCTACTAAAGGACATCTTGGTTGCTTCCAGGTTTTGGCAATTGTGAATAAAGTTGATATTAACATTTGTGCACAGGTTTTTGTGTGGACTTAAGTTCTGAACTCATCTGGGAACATACCAAGGAGTCTGACTGCTGCACTGTATGGTAAGAGTATGTTTAGTTCTATAAAGAAACTGCCAAACTGTGTTCCAGAGTGGCTGTACCATTTTATATTCTCATCAGCAATAAGTGAGAGTTCCTCCTGTTTCAAATCTTCACCAGAATCTGATGTTGTCAGTGTTTTGGATTTGGGCCATTCTAATAAGTGTATAGTGATATCTTATTGTTGTTTTAACTTGTAACATATGACATATGATATTGAACATCTTTTCATATGCTTATTTGTCATCCGTGTATCTTTGATGAGGTATCTGCAGGTCTTTTGTCCATTTTTTAATGGGTCGTTTGTTTCTTACTGTTGAGTTTTAAGACTTCTTTGTATATTTTGTATAATAGTCTTTTATTAGATATGTATTTTGCAAGCAACTTCCCCCAGTCTGTGTCTTGTCTTCTTATTTTCTTGACATTGTTTCTTGCAGTGCAGAAGTTTTTAATTTTAGTAAAGTCCAGCTTATCAGTTATTTCTTTCATGGATTGTACCTTTGGTGTTGTAGCTAAAAAGTCATTATCATATTAAATATCACCTAGATATTCTCCTATGTTTTCTTCTAAGGGTTTTATAGTTTTGTATATTATATTTAGATCTATGATCCATTTTGTTTATTTTTGTTAGGGGTATACGTTCTGTGTCTAGATTTTTTTGTGTGTATGGTTGTCCAGCTGTTCAAGCACTGTTTGTTGAAAAGGCTATGTTTTCTCCATTGTCTTGCCTTTGCTTCTTTGTTAATGTTGACTGTATTTATGTCAACTTATTGACATACACCTATTTTGGGGCTCTCTAATCTATTTCATTGATTTGACTATCCTTCACCAATACCACACTCTCTTTATCACTTTAGCTTTAGAGTATATCTTGAAGTCAGGTTGTGTAAGTCTTCTGACTTTGTTCTTCTCTTTCAATATTGTGTTGGCTCTTATGAGCCTTTTGCCTCTTCAATATAAACATTAAAATCAGTTCGTCAATATCCACAAAATAACTTGTTGGGGTTTTGATTAGGTTTGAGTTGGTTCAAAAGAACTGACATCTTTACAATAATGACTTTTTCTATTCATGAACACAGAATATCTCTCCATTTATTTAATTCTTCTCTGATTTCTTTCATCAGTTTTGTAGTTTTCCTCATATAGATCTTGTTCATATTTCATTAGATTTATTCCTAAGTATTTCATTTTTTGAGGTGCTAATGTAAATGGTATCATGTTTTTAATTTCAAATACTGCTTGTTCATTAGTCGAATATAGGGAAGAGATTGACTTTTGTGTATTAACCTTGTATCCTGCAACCTTGCTATACTTGCTTCTTAGTTTCAGGAGTTTTTTTTTATTGATTATTTTGAATTTTCTACATAGATGATCATCATGTCATCTGTGAAAAAAGACAGTTTTATTTCTTCCATCTCAATCTGTATATCTTTTATTTTCCTTTCTGTTTTTTTATTGATTATTTTGAATTTTCTACATAGATGATCATCATGTCACCTGTGAAAAAAGACAGTTTTATTTCTTCCATCTCAATCTGTATATCTTTTATTTTCCTTTCTTGTCTTATTTCTTTACTTACTTACGTAATAACTTCGTATAGCATACATTATACGAAGTTATACGATTTGCTACAGATACTTCTTTAGCTTGTTTGTGTGATGGTTACATTAACTGATTTTTGAATATTGAACCAGACTTGAATACCTGGGATAAATCCCAGTTGGTCATGGTGTATAATTCTTTTTGTATATTGTTGGATTCAGTTTGCTAATACTTTGTTGAGGATTTCTGCATCTATGTTTATGAGAGATACTGCTGTGTAGCTTTTGTTGTTGCTGTTTGTAATTCCATTGCCTAATTTTGGTTTTAGGTTAATGCTGGCCAGATAAAATGAGAAAATATTTCTTCTGCTTTTATCTTCTGAAAGAAATTGTAGAGACTTGCTATAATTTCTTCCTTAAATGTTTGGTGGAATAAACCGGTAAACCCATTTTAGCCTAGTGCTTTCTGTTTTGGAAGGTTATTAATAAATGATTCAACATCTTTAATAGATACAGACCTATTTGTATTGCCTATTTCTTCTTATGTGAGTTTTGGCAGCTTGTGTCTTTCCAGGAATTAGTACATTTCATCTAGGTTATCAAATTTGTGGGTATAGAGTTACTCATGGTATTCCTCTATAATGTTTTTAATGTCCATGGGATATGTGTGATGTCCTCTCTTTCATATCTGGTATTAGTCTTCTCACTTTTTCTTCCTCTTAGTTAGCCTGGATAGAGGCTGATTGATTTTACTTTTCTTTTCAAAGATCCATCTTTTGGTTTTGTTGATTCTTTCTTTTCAATTTTATTGATTTCCACTCTAATTTTTATTATTCCTTTCTTTGGCTGACTTTGGACTTAATTTGCTCTTCTTTTTCTAGTTTCCAAAGATGGAAACTTACATTATTGATTTTTTTTTTTCTTTTTTTCTTTTTTTTTACTGACAGGCAACGGGATCGCAACCCTCGGTGTTGTGCCCACATCGCGCTCAGCCAGTGAGCGGGAACCGGTCTCCACATGGGATCCGAACCCTCGGCGGGAGCGCCGCCACGCTCCCAAGCGGCGCACTCTCCAGTGCGCCACTGGGCTGGCCCTACATTATTGATTTTTGATAGTTCTCTTATCTCACACAAACATCCAATGCTATGATTTTTTTCTGCAATCACTGCTTTTGCTTCATATCACAAATTTTGATGTTATATTTTCTAAATTTCATAATATTTTAAAATTTCTTTTGAAATTTCTTCTCTGACATGTTATTTTTGAAATGTGTTGTTTAATCTCCAACTGTTTTGGGATTTTTCCAAAAATGTCTTTGGAAAATTTTTTGCTATTAACTTTTAGTTTAATTCCATTACGGTCTGACAGCAGACATTATATGATTTCTATTCTTTTAAATTTGTTAAGGTGTGTTTTATGACACAGAATGCTTCATGTGAGTTTGAAGAGAATGTATATTCTGCTGTTACTGGATGAAGTAGTATATAGATTTCCATTGTATGTAGTTGATGGGTGGTATTGTTGAGTTTAACTATGTCCTTACTGATTTTCTGCCTGCTGGATCTCTCCATTTCTGATGGAAGAGTATTAAAGTCTCCAACTATAATAATAGATTCATCTATTTTTCCTTGCAGTTCTATCAATTTTTGCTTCATGTGTTTTGATATTCTGTTGTTAGGTGCATACACATTAAAAATTGTTATGTCTTCTTGGAAAATTGACTCCTTTATTATTATTATGTAATACCTCTCTTTATCCCTAATAATTTTCCTTGTTCTGAAGTCTGTTCTGTCTGAAATTAATATAGCTACTCCAGCTTTCTTTTGATTAGCGTAGTATATATCCTTCTCTGTCCCTTTTCTTTGAATCTACATGTGTTTTTGTATTTAAGGTGAGTTCTTATAAACAACACATAGTTAGGTCTTGTTTTTGATCCACTCTGATAATCTCTGTTTTTTAATTGGGTGTTTAGACCATCGACATTTACAGTTCCTATTGACATAGTTAGATGAATATCTACCATATTTTGTACTGTTTTCTTTTTGTTGCCTTGTTTTTTGCTCCTATTTTTGTCTTCCCCTCTTTTTCTGACTTTTGAGGTTTTAATTGAGCATTTTTTGTAGGATTCAGTTTTCTCTTTTTCCTTAGCAAAATAATTATACTTCTTTTTAACTTTTCTCAGTGGTTGCCCTAGAGTTTGCAATATACATTTACAACTAATCCGAGTCCACTTTCAAACAGCACTAGACCACTTCACAGGTTGGTATAAGTATCTTACAATAATAACATCTCTCTTATTCCTTCCTCCTGTCCATTTTATCATTGCTGTCATTCACTTCACTTATACATAAGCACACACACACACACACACACACACAAGCATACATACACACACATGTAAACACACACAGCAGAACATTGTTGCTATTTTTATTTTGAAAAAACTATCTATTAGATCAATTAACAATAGGAAAAATAAAGGTTTTATTTTACCTTCACTTATCCTTTCTCTGATGCTCTTTCTTTCTTTATATAGAATAGATCTGAGTTTCTGACCTATATCATTTTCTTCTCTTTAAGTAGTTTTGAAGAACTTCTTTTAACATTCCTTTCAATGCAAGACTACTGCCAACAAATTCTCTCAATTTTTGATGGCCTGAGAAAGTCTTTATTTTTTCTTCACTTTCATAGGATAGTTTTGCAGGGTACAGCATTCTAGGTTGGTGGGTTTTCCTCTCAACAGTTTAAATATTTCATTCCATTCTCTTCTTGCTTGTGTGGTTTTTGAGAAGTTAAATATAGTTCTTATCTTTGCTCTTCTTTAGGTAACCTGTTTTCTTTCCTCTAGCTTCTTAAATTTTTTTTTCCTTTATCTTTGATTTTCTGTAGTTTGAAAATAATATGCTTAGGCGTAGTTTATAAATTTTTTTTTTCCGTTTTTGGCATTTATTCTTCTTGGTGTTCTCTGAGCTTCCTCTATCTGTAGCTTGACATCTGGCGTTAATTCGGGGAAATTCTCAGTCATTATTGCTTTATACATTACTTCTGTTCCAATCTTTCTTCTCCTTCTGGTATTAACAATTACGTAAATACACCAGGTGCAGTTGCCCCACAGTTCTTGGGTATTCTGTTCCTTCTTTTTTTTTTCATAGTCTTTTTTCTCTAGCTTTCAGTTTCAGAGCTTTCTATTGACACATCCTCAAGCTCGGAGATTCTTTTCTCAGCCACATCTAATCTACTAATTAGCTCATCAAAGGCTTCTTCTCCGTTACTGTGTTTTTGCTCTCTGGCATTTCTTTTAGATTCTTTCATAGAATTTCCACCTCTCTGCTTACATTGCTCATATATTCTTGCATCTTGGCTACTTTTCCAGGGGTAAAGCCCTTAGCCTATTAATCATAGTTTTTTGTTTTTTTTTTTAATTCCCAGTCTGATAATTCCAACATCCTTGTCATATCTGAGGCTGGTTCTGATGCTTTCTCTGTCCCTTCAAATCATTATTTTGCCTTTTACTATGCCTTATAATTTGTTAGCGAAAGCAGGTTATGATGTACTGGGTTAAAGGAATTCAGACTAATAGACATTTAGTGATATGGTGCTAGGATGTGGAGGAAGGAGTGGTTTTCTAAAGTCCTAAATTAGGTCTCAGTCTTTTAGAGAGCCTGTGTCCCTGGCCTGTGAATATCACAAGTGCTTCTCAGCCTTTTTGCACTTAGGTGGAACAGGATAGCTTGAGGGGGCTGGAGTTGAGTATTTTTCTTTTCCCAGACCAGTAAGGCTCTGATAAAACCCCAACAGGTTAGGCTCTGGTAAAGTAGTCTCTCTTGAGGGCAGACCTTGTTAAGCAGATCAGAATGCTGTGGCAGATTTCAAAATGGTTACTTTTTCACTCCACCTGCTGGAAGTGTGCAGGTATTTTTCTTCCATATTCACTGTGAGAACCTGGTAGCACTTTGGGAGGTAAAAGTTACATAAGTATAGGAGTCTCCCATTACTGGGGTCCCCTGGAGTTTTAACTCTCAGGCTTGTCCACACTGATATGCCAGCAGTTTGTCAATTAGAGTTGAGTATTTCTACTCTGGTACTGGTTCCTTGGAGATTTCTGCTCCAGCAAACTGTGGTTCTTTGTATCCACCCATCTTTTCAAGTTTGAGGACAGCAGTTTGCCTCCTAACCTCACTTCTCTGAAGGATTTAAGAAGCATTGCTAATTTTGCAGTTTGTTCAACTTTTTACTTATTATTAGAATGCAGTAGTGAGTTTCAAGCTCCTTATATGCCAGACCAATAACTGGAAGTCTACCAAAATACATTTCAAAGTGAATTTTATCAGAAATTAAAATTTTTATAATGCTTGAAATATATACATTATCCATATAATTTCCCTTGATCAAGAATATTTTCATGAAACCAAATTTTAGAATAAAATATTATACATATATATATTTCTCAATAGATATAACATTTCAAAACCAAAATAATCTGCTTATTTAATACAAAAGGTCTTCATGAAATTCATGGAAAGATTCACATTATCATTTTTATTTTCTTATTAAATAAAATAAACTGGATAAAATAATAAACTTAAATAAAAATAAAATTTAATAAAATAAATAAGTAAAATTTATTTTAAACTGAAACTTAATTGATTATCCATATTTGTGGGGTACTGAGTTGAATATCAATACCTGTGTATAATACATGATGCTCAAATCAAGATAATTAATATACTCATCTTTACAAAATGTAATCATTATTTGTGACCCTTAACCAATTTCCCCTCTCCCACCTCTAATAACCACAGTTCTATTCTTTCCTTTTCAAAGGTCAATGTATTATTGTGATTGCTCTTTCTTTCTTTCTTTCTTTCTTTCTTTCTTTCTTTCTTTCTTTCTTTCTTTCTTTCTTTCTTTCTTTCTTT
This sequence comes from Galeopterus variegatus, assembly GCF_000696425.1. Taxonomy (NCBI): domain Eukaryota; kingdom Metazoa; phylum Chordata; class Mammalia; order Dermoptera; family Cynocephalidae; genus Galeopterus; species Galeopterus variegatus. Next base: position 445,395 of record NW_007726618.1, on the reverse strand, counting down.
CTTTCTTTCTTTCTCTCTTTCTCTCTTTCTCTCTTTCTTTCTTTCTTTCTTTCTTTCTTTCTTTCTTTCTTTCTTTCTTTCTTTCTTTCTTTCTTTCTTTCTTTCTTTCTTTCTTTCTTTCTTTTTATCCCACTTATGAATGAGATAATGTGGTATTTCTCTCTCTATTCCTGGCTTATTTCACTTAACATAATTTCCCCCAAACTTATTCTATTTTTCCATGAACTTTTCTTTATACACTTTGATATCATTTATTTTTATTTTTTTAAAGAAAATGTAATTATGTTAATATTATTTTTTACATTCTAGGATGTTGTGGAGCAGTTGGGAGGGAGGGGGAGAGGGGAAAGGGGAAGGAAATGGGATGGAAGAAGGAGGAAGGAGGAGGGGCGGGATTGAGGCCTGTGGCACCCCCCTCATTCCCACAGGGGAGACTGGCTGGCTTCCACAGGTGGCTTGGTCATTGCCAGGCTCGATGCAGATGTCAGGAGGGTGTGGCAAAAGCCCTTGCCCCTCACCGTCCCAGCTTGGGAACCCAGGCCCTTCTTGCTGTGGCTTGGTTTTTGTTGCTGTGCTGTTTGCACATGTCAGGGGGGGCATGGCCAAGGCCCAAGGTCCCCCACTGCCTCGGTTTTGGGTGGCCTGGGGCACTTGCTGTGGTGGCTCAGTGGTCACTGCTGAGCTGGCTATGGGTGTCAGGAGGGTGTGGCCACAGCCCTCGTCTCCTACCCTTGAGACTGGTTGCGGGTGTCAGGGGGCATTGCTGAGGCCTCCAGACCTCCCCCCTTTCTTACTTGGTAGCCCAGGGGACTTCCGATCCTTCTAGGTGTTCTTTGGTGAAATGTGACCTTTACTAGTTAATATGAAACTTTGTCTCTGGTTGTGGGTACTTTGTTTTTTCTTTCATTTCTATGTTGGATTATTTGCTGTTCCCACCATTTAAACTCTGCTTTGAAACTAATTTGTTGTCCTTTGCTTACTTCTAAAATGGGGGAACTTCCTGTGGGGACCAGCACTTTAGCCGTGTGGTTGAGCTAAATTGTTGCTTTGCTGTTGATTCCCTGGGGAAGGCTTTTTGTGCAGCTCAGGTTTTAATGGTTGATTGTATAGGTACTTCTGGCTCTTGAGCGATCTGGTGCACCTGGATTACATAGAATCTCTAGTCTGGGCCTGAGTCTTTTCATCAAACTGCACCCCACGCAATTCTGTATTCCTGACCAGTCTCCTCTGAGTGGTCCTAGCCGATTGGGGGGCAGATCAGCTGTCCCTGCTGTGCCCCCGTGTTTTCCCAGTGGGCCCACCTCCCCCGCTGCTTGTGCTGCAAACACTTCCTGTGGGACAGGCTGTGCTCCAGTCCCTTGCGATGACTCACCAGCCTCTGAGTGGCTCCTATCTTTTCAGTTGTTGTGGCTCCTTGTTCCTATGTGGGTCCACGGGAACCCTATTAGTGATCTTGCTGGCCTGGGGACCACCAAGGCCCTCTTCTCCCCTACTGCCTCCAAGCAACTTCATCCAAAGGGCACAGCTGTGGCTTTTGACAGCTCCTGCTCCATGAGCTCAGCAGCCACAGCCTGGATGTGGCCAGGGCTTGAAATGGTCAGAGCGGTTTTCTTTCTCTCATAGTGGCTTCTCCTGCCTTCACATATTCCGTAGGTCTCTCCTCACCTTCCCCTGAGCTCTAGTGGCCCCAATTTACTGTTGTTGCTTTTTTATAGTTGAAATTGGTTGATTTGGGGGAGAGAGTGATGCTGGGGACCATCTAACCTACCTTCTTGACCCAAAGCCCCATGAAATTTTTGAAGTAAGCTTGTAAAAACTTCTCTGCTATCTAATACATGGAAATATCAGAAACATATTTTATGAACCAATTCATTATTTTGTGAATAATTTTGAGCCAACTAATTTTTTTTTATGAAGTAACTCACTGGACTCTCAGAGATTATGTGCATATCCTATGAAATAGTCTACAAAGTTTAAGGACTGAGCCGTAAGCCTAAAAACTCTTTATGGTATATTTATAGAGTCATTATTTCCTTTTCCCAACCAAAAAGGATGCATTTCTTTGGCTAATCACTTTTAATGGAAATAAAACACTGGTTGGTTTAATAAATATTCTCATTTATTTCTTTGGATGAAAAACAAAGCATGTGAGAGTTAAGTGAGACTACAATGAACTGTTTGTTGTCCTGAAGGTGATTAAAATGATAATAGCTATGCATTGTCCAGAACTACAACATGCCAAGTACTTCCACAGTGCTGTCATTGCATTAGCTCTTTTAATCCTTCAGAATCTGTATAAGGAATATGGGCTTATGAGGAATAACAAACTTAAAGCAATTAATAATGCTATATGGTTTAAAGTGCAGTAGGGCTATATTTTATATGGTTTAAAGTACAGTAGGGCTATATTTTAATCCGACTCTAAAACCTGTTCTTAGAACTGCTATTCTATAGACCATTCTCGTGCCAGCAGTTTTTGCTTTATTTTCTCCAGTTTATCCTCCATCCTTGTTAATTATATTATACTCTTCATTTTGTATATTCAAAGTATAATAACAGATGCTTATGATAATATCAGCTAATACTCATTGAGTCTTTATTGTGCTCCCAGAATTGTTCAAAAATGCTTTATTATTCCTATTTTGTAGATGGAGAGCAAAGAGGTTGCATAATGCAGCTAAGGAGGAAGACTTAAAAGGAAGTTGTTATGGGCTGAACTGTGCCCACAAGATTCATAAGCTGAAGTCCTAAACCCCAGCACCTCAGAATGTGGTTGTATTTGAAGATAAGTCCCTTGTATTAGTCTATTTTCAGTTGCTTATAATAGAATACCTGAAACTGAGTAATTTATAAAAAATGGAATTTACTTTTTGGAGCTTTGGAGGATGGGAAGTCCAAGGTCAAGGGGGCACATCTGGTGAGGGCCTGCTTCTCTGCAGAGTCTGGAGGTGGCACAGGGTATCACATGCCAAGAGGGCTGAGTGTGTCCACATGCTCTCTTCCTCTCTTTATAAAGGCACCAGTCCACTCCTATAATAACCCATCAATCCATAAATGGATTAATCAGTTTATGAGGACATAGCCCTTGCTGTGGATTGAATGTCCCCCCAAAACTCAGTGAAGCTTAAATTGTGTCCCCCCCAAAGATCCAGGTATTGGAAACTTGGCCCCCACTGTGACAGTGTTGAGAGAGTGGGAAATCTTATTATCATAATTGAAGGGTGAGGCCTTGAAGAGGTGATTAGATTCTAGGACCATGCTGCAGTGAATGGATTAGTAATGTTGGTCAGGGGTGTGGTTCTGAGGGCTTTAAAAGGAGAGCACATGAGAGTCTGTCTGTCTGTCTCTGTCTCTGTCTCTGTCTCTCTCTCTCTTTCTCTCTCCCTCTTCTCTCCCATCTTTTGCCATGTGAAACTCTCATATTGTTGTAAAGCCACCACCAAAGAAGACCCTCACCAGATACGTCCCCTGGACTTTGGATTTCCCAACCTCCAAAACTGCAAGCAAAAAATTTTGTTTTCTTATCAGGCACCAAGTTCCAGGTATTTTGTTATAAGTGACAGAAACAGACTAATACAGCCCTCATGATCCAGTCACCTCTTAAAGGCCCTGCCTTTCATAAACTATAGTTGAATTTCCCTCTTAATACTGTTAAAATAGGGATCAAGACTCAACATGAGCTTTGAAGGGGACAAACACTCAAACCTCTTCAAAGGGGTAGTTAAGTTAAAATAAATTCATTAGGATGGGCCCTAATCCAATCTGATTGGTGTACTTATAAGAAGAGGAAATTTGGACACAGACAAGTATGAAGGGAAGGCAATGTGAAAACACAGGGAGAAGGTGACCATCTACAAGCCGTGGAGAGAGGCCTCCAAAGAAAGCAACCCCATCAACAGCTTGATCAGAGACTTATAGCCTCGAGAGTTGTGAGAAAATAAATTCCTGTTTTTTAAACCACACGGTCTGTGGTACTTTGTTACGACAGCCCTAGCAAATGAATACAGATGCCGATAGTATAGTAAGATTTTTACTAGAATAAGGGTTTAGGGTAACCTTTGGAATAAAATTATTCCACAATCTCTATGACTAATGTTGATTACAGGTTATATCTAAATAGGCTGAACTGTTATTATCTAGATATGTTAAATCCTGTGTTGTAAGATCTTGTATTTAGGCGAGCAAAACATGTAAACACTAAAATTGAGGGCATTTCTTATTTCTGTTGACCAGTAAGAACTACCAAGTGTTTAGGTGCTATCGAAGCATCTACTAATATACTAATAAGAAAATGGCTATAAGATGAAAATTAGTGAATTTATAACAATTGACTGCTAAGTAAAAAGGCAGATAAAATATAAACATGGAATAATCAAATGCCCAAAAGGGAGAATTTAATGAATGAGAAATGCTTAATGAGAAGACATGAGATGAAAGCTGGTTTTGCTATCATTTGTTTCAAGAAAGGTCAGTGCTTTCACAGATTGAATTGAACTCTGAGAAAGCACTTTTTCCTTTCTTTCCTGTGAGGATTCATTATTACAATGCATGGCCACTAACATCCATCACAACCGGATTTTCAAGGGGACTTTCCAGAATTACTTTAAAACTTTGCTTCATGGTTCTTCATCTTTTTGGTGGGAAGTAAGATAATTAACTTTTATCTGCCTTTTACTTGTGCAGTCTTTAAAAGAGCAGAGAGTATTTCACCTGTGACATTTTCCATTTAGCCATCATCACCTCAGAGTAGTGAATCCCAAAGAGTTTCGCACCCCTAGCTCCATCAGCTATTCATAGAAATTGCATCTACGTATGTAGAGCTTACTTATGAGATGTTTGTGTTGTATAACTACTAACTCACATCATACCAATAAAGTTTCAGTTTCTTTCTTTAGATATTCAAAATTACAAAGTCAAATATTTTAGTAACTTTAAAAAATTACTTTAAACTTATTTTAAATCTACACTAAGAATTGAAGGTAACTGATTGGAAGAACTGAGAGATAAAGTTCCAAGGTTTTAAACTGACAGATTTAATTTGTAGCCAGCAAATAATAAAAATGATGATGATGATGATGATCAAGATGATGAGTACTTGAGCATTTGTACACTATTTACTAGATTTCAGGCCACGAACTAACAACTTCTTAAAGGCTTTATGTTTAGAAGCTCCAAAAGTAGAATTTACCATGCAACATTTCTCAAAATTAATTTACCTTAGAGACCCTTCTTTTCATGAGCAACTAGTAGGACCAGTGCTTGGTGGAGGAGAATGTCAAAAATGGTGTCTTAAACTCAAATTTGCCCTTGTAATTAACATCAGTTTTAAGTCGTCTATTTATTACTATGGAATTAACTCTTTCTGGGAGCTGTTAAGGATGCTGTGCAAGCCTCTTTTATCCTCTCGCTGACATTTAGAAATACTCATAACAAGTGCATGAGTGAGCTATGTTTGCATAACAAGCCCACCAAACTTTAGTTGGCTTAAGACAACAACAATCATTTATTTAGCTCATGAGTTTGCAGGTTGTTTAGACTGGGCTCAACTAGATGGTTTTTCTGGTCTTTGCTGGGCTGACTCTCGTGGCTGCAATCAAACGCGGCTGTGCAGAGGGTAGGCTCTCTCACATGTCTTAAGCTTCAGCTACGACAACTGGGCTTTCCTCCATATAGTCTCTCATTCTCTGGGAGGCTTACCAGAGCTTGTTCACATGGTCGCAGGATTCCAAGAGACAGCATGGAAGCAAGCAGGGACTCTTGAGACCTAGGATTGCAACTGGCATGTTGCTATATTCTGTTAGCCAAAGCAAGTCACAAGTGCAGCCCAGCTGACCCACTTGTAGTTTTAGGTTGGTCTTTTAATCTCGTTTATAGTAAATTTTTGCCATGCATAAACATTTAAATAGTAAAATTTATCAATTTCTCATTTATAGATTATGGGTTTGGTGTCTTACCCAAACTTACCTAGACTTGTTTATTTGATGATTATTCCCATAAAAGTTAAAAATTAATTAAAACATTAATACCTTGAAGAAAATTTGGGGACTTTTAAAGCTTACCTCAATATGGAAGAGAACTCCTAAGCTGAAAAGTAATGGAAAAAATGACAAAAAATAGGATCAACAGATTTGCCCTTTGGAAAACAAAGTATGTGTCACTCTCCACTCTGTGCCCGCCTTCCATTTAACTAAGAAAACAGAAGCAATCAGAAGAAAACTTCTAAGGTTCTACCACTTTATCTATCCTTCTACCAGCATTTATTTTCATATCTTCCATCTCCCCTCAAGCTGTCATGAATAAACTGTTCATGCTCCTGTTTAAAGCCAAATCCTCCACGTGTATAGTAGATCCTGGGGTCTCTTTCCAACTCAATACATTGTTCCATTAAATTTTCTACTTGAGTCTTTTCCCTCTTTAGATCTTTTCCATCAACATACAAATGTTCTCTATTACTCCTATCTAAAATAAATCCTTCTCTCAACTAGCTTCCCCTCAAGCATTGCTTTTCGCCTTTGTAGCAAAACTCTTCCCAAGTGCTGTCTTTACTTGCTGTCTCAAAATCCTCTCCTCCTATTTTTCTCTCAAACTCGTTCTAAGAACCTCCCTCCCAAACTCTTCTTGTTGAGGTCATAAAGGCTTTCATGTTATATTTATAGCACATCTGAATCTCTGTCTCCCTCTTACCCAATCTATCACCAGCATGAGCCCCCATCCATTATTCTCTCCCCTTTGAAATATTTCTTTCCCTGTTTTTCAGGAATATCCCAGCTTTTCTCCTTCCAGATGGCCACTTCTCAGGCTCTTCCTGTGGTTGGAGTTCTTCACAGCTCAGCCTTTTTTCCCCTTCTCTTTTGAGTGTATAATTATTCCTTCAGTGATCTCACCTCATGCGATGGCTTTCAGTATTACCTATATGCTCATCTCCAGTTCTGACTTCTCTTTTCAAGTCACTTTTTCCTATTGACTATTGGTCATGTTTATGGATGTCTGATAATACAGAACAGGTCCACAACTGAGCTCCCCATATTCTCCCCTGAGTCTGTTCCCTCTGAAGTCATTCCCATCTAAGTTAGTGACAACTCCATCCTTCTAGTTTCAGGTCAAAAATCTTAGAGTTGTCATTGACTCCTTTTCACCTTCCAAATCCTGGCTTGAGTAAACCTTGTTAGCTCTTTCTCAATTTATATAGGGAGTTTGACCATTTCTAGATTACTATCACCCTGGTCTATTTTTTGTTTGGATTCCTGCAGCAGGTCGCACCTATTCTTAATCCAGCACCCAGGATGAACCTGTAAGACAGTTCATCATGCTTATCTACCTAAAATTCTCCAATTGCCTACTTCTCACCCAAAGTGAATGCTGAAGGCTAAGAGTGGTGCACTTGGTCCTTTGTGATCTGGGTCCCCATAACGTCTCTGATGGAATCCCATACTCAATTGATTTCAGCCACACTAGCTCCCCCCTCCCTCCGTTTCTTAAACATAAGTGGCATCTCACCTATAAGCTTCTGTACTTTTTATTTCTTCTGTCTGGATTGCCTACACACCTCCTTCAAGTTTTTGCTCAAATGTCTTCTTCTCTGACAACCCTACTGAAAATTGCAACCCCCTCATTAGCATCTTTTATCTTTCTTCTCTGTATCACTTCTATCTATAGCATTTATCACTTTCTAACAATATCAATTAATTTTTTTTATCTGCTGTTGTCTTTTACCTAAACCAGAATACCAGCTTCATGAAGACCAGGATCTTTGACTGTTTTGTTCAAGCTTAACAAAGGCTGGATTTTTTTTTTTACTGTTTGTAAATTTCTAAATCACCAGTGCTCAGAATAGTGTACAGCCCACAGCAAGCTTTCAGTAACTATTTTATTAACGAATGTCAAAAAGCAGTCTGAACAAAATTAAAATAGAAAAAATAAATAGAAATAAAGGATGAGGAAATGTTTAAAAAATTATCACAATATATTTGATATCTTGTGTGGTTATATATCTATAAGAAAAACACTAATATCTTCATTGAAATATAAGCAAATCATATGTGAAAAGATAATTGCAAAAAAAAGTACATGTGCAAAACCACGCAGCCTCATTATTTATAAAACACACATGACAATAATGTAATTTTATATCTTTTCATGAATTAGGTAAAGTGAGAAAAATTTTAATATTCAATTATGTTAAGTTTCTGATGACATAGACTCTTTGATATACTGTGGGTGGTAGTACTAATGTCCTCGAAAACAATTCTGTAACACATGTAAAAAGGACCTTATGATATTTAAATAGTTTGACTCCCAAAGTCTACCTTTAGAGATTTATCTTAATAATTAGAAAGACTTAGCAATGTACAAGAGGGGGAAAAATACCCCCAAACCTATAAACCATCTAAATATCTACAATGGAGGAATGGTTAAAACAACATAACTATATAATTAAATATTATATAGCTACTAAAAACATCTTTCATAAAAATATTTAATTAAACAAAGTTTTTATAGACAGCACCTTGACTTGAATCTATGCATAAACCCAATCCTAAATTTAACCATTACCCCAAAACTGAATGCATAATATAATCACAATTTTTCAAGAAAAATTAAAATGCATATATGCATTTATAAAAACTTGAAGGACATGCAATAGCATTTGAACCAGTATGTTACACTGTTGTAACTCTAGGAGTAAATTTTCTTTTTTTGTATGCTTTTCTTAATTCTCTAAATATTAAAATAAGCACATATTTTTGATAGCCAGTCATAACTAGTACAACTTAAATAATTTAAAAATGAATTTAAATAAAAATATTGCAATTCTTTGTCCATTTCCCTAGTCAGCCATCAATGGTATTCTACCTCCCTGAAGAGTATCTGCTTACAAAATGCTTTTGTGTATTGATGTACTGATTGTACTAAGTGGAATTTAAATTCCCCTCAGTGGGTAGGACAGGTATCTTGTGAAATCAAAGCTGCCAGTATCTACATCTAATTTTTAATTAAGTACAGTAATTCCTAGACAGTACCAGCTGTTATCATGTTTCTTCAATTCTGTGCCTCGATAAATAGCTCAGGAATGTTATATAAAAGACATAATCATGCAAGCCTCTTCTCACATTTTTCGTAAGCTTTGAAAATAAAATCCCTTTGAATTCCCACTTTTTTGAAAAGCTGTGACTGAATGCTTGTTGAGAATATACCCACACCCACACACTACCAAACAAATTTGCAATATCAGATTAAAGCAATTTTCAAATAATAACAAAGACTCTTGAAGAAAGCACAATTATTATTACCCCATTTTACAGCTGAAGGAACATCTCTCAGTAGAGTTGCTCATTCTTGGAATTTTTAGATTCTTTATCTATTTCATACTGGATTTATTGGCTTGGACTCCTGCTGCCATCCGCTTCCAGTCTGGAGTTGCCAATTTCTTTCCTGGCTATATCTTGACTTTACTGGAGGTTATGTAGTGACAGAAGCAGGGATCTTCAGGTAAAACATTCTGATCTGTGCTATAGGTTTCTCACAACCATAAGTGGACCCAAGTGTAGCTGAGAGATACCTGCCCTCTACCACAGTTGCACGCTACTGTTTTGTTTTGGAGGATCTTTGGGTGATCTAAGGAGGATGAAAGAAAATGATGGTAAAATTTTGCTTTAAAGTTGCTATAAAGCATAAATAAATAAATAAACAATTGAACCCATTCAACACACATTTATTGAGCACTTATACATATTTTAAAGATGCTTCCCATATGGAAACAAAGGTTATCAGGCTATTTGTAAAACCTGAATACATATATGATAAAATATATCAACAGAGAAAGAACTTCATGTTTGAGATTTTGGCATGTGAGACCACAGATTTTGGAAAGCCTCGTTAGTCCTGTAGGGGTGTGTTGTAGAGCTAAGTAAGAGAGGGGCTTCTTGACAGCAGAAATTGTGCTTATTTCACCTGTGTATCCTTGCCATGCAGTACCCAGGACAAACTTGGTTTCAAAAAGTGCTTGGAAGGTAAAAAGCAAAGGGGATATTTGTGGTTTTTGTAGACCACTTTCCTCATACAGCTGATATATAGTGAGTTGATATATTTATATTTGACTCCTGGCCACATTTGGCTGGCTAGATTTTTTTTCCTGGTTCTGTTACTCACCAAGGTTTTTTTGAGTGCCTACCCTATATCAAGACATTCACTTTGGCAAACAATGCCAATATCCACCATTTCAGATTTGATCATGGCAACCCCTAAAATCTGTGTTAGGTAAATAAGAAGACTATTTTACTTTTAGAGGAAAAAACCATAACGGTAAAGGAACAGAGAGAGAATATAATCTTTTCTTGGAATTCATTCATTCATTTATTTATTGGATGCCCACTTTATGAGCAAGAACTCCACTGACAGCTGAGGATATAATGATGAGGAAATATAATGTGTTCTCTGCTCTGTTGGAACTTAGAAGCAAGGGGAGAGATGACATTAATCAAATAAGTGCATTTATTTATTGGATGCCCACTTTATGAGCAAGAACTCCACTGACAGCTGAGGATATAATGATGAGGAAATATAATATGTTCTCTGCTCTGTTGGAACTTAGAAGCAAGGGGAGAGATGACATTAATCAAATAAGTGCACAAGTATATAAACCAGTGATAAGCATGGGGAAAAAATAGAGGGTGTGGACAGTGAGTGTAGTGATGGATCTGACGCATTTTGGAGGGTCAGGAAATGCTTCCTTCACTGAGATCTGAAGGGTGAGTAGGATTAACTCAGTGAGGGGTAGCAGGAGAGAGAACATTTAGGCAAAATACAGGCAGCAGCAGCAAAAGCCATGATGTTGGGTGGGTAGGTAGGGGTAGGGAGGGGAACGTCATGATCACAGGGGAAGATGAAAGATCAGTGTGAGCAAAACACCAAGAACAGTGGAAGAGTGGTACGAGATGAAACTGGACAGACAGGTGGGCAGACATCAGGCAAGAACTTGGAGGCCATTGAGGAGTTATGAGGCAACTGGAGAGAAGATAGAAAACGGAGGGTAGGGTAATGGCGATCCCATCCAAAATATCACTCTGGCTGCAATATAAGAACAGATTGGAGGGGGAAGCAGTTTATGTGAGGTGATCTGTTAGGAGGCTGTTTAATATTCAGGGTGAGATGTGATACTAGCTGGAATTGGGTGGTGATATAGATAGAATGGATCTATTTGAGGGCCCCTGGGGAGTTTGAAATTGGATCTTCAAAAGAAAAATTTAGAAATTTATGTAAGCAGTGAAATTGTGGGAGAGGGAATGTCATGTTGAGGTAACCAACTGTAGCAGTTTGCTTATACAATGAAGTAATTCTTGTCAACCTTTGGAGAGATTGATTATTAGGAAAGAAACTCAACTACCTATAAAATGTGACAAATTCAATAAGACAGCACAGCCAGATGGGCTTTCAGCTTAATTTTGACAATGTTATGCCTGACATGCATAGGTTTTTTTCTTAGAGTTTTTAATGATACTTTGGAAGCTGGGAAGTTGCCAGAGTCAATAAGAAAGGCCACAGTGAAGCTTCCCAAGAAACTCAGCCAAATTGAATTTTAAATCGTGCATATTGCCTGAGTTATTTTATTTCAGTTTAACTACCAAGGACAGCATCCTAACATGAAATTATTACTGAAATCATTGGTAAGAAGAGAGAGGCAGTTTTCCCTAAAGAACAGCATTCTTCATTATATCTGTTGCTTTGGTGCGTGGTTGGTCATTACCCACTTCTACACCATCAGATTTAGGTGATGATCAGGAGGATTTTGAATGAATTGAGTTGTTGAAGATATTAAAAATAATACTATAATTCCTAGAGATTTTTCTAGATAGAGCAAAATAATAAAGTGATGATTTGGAGAATAATACTGGGTTTTTGTTTAAAGCCACAGAAATTGGCACTAGCTATATCCCTTTAAAAACACAAAAGGGCTAATTTTTCTAAAGCAGGTACACATACACATTACTTTTCGGCTGTGATTTTGATACATACTATCAATAATTAACAAGTTAACATATGTACATTTTCATTGTAATTATGTGTGAATTTAAAAGACTGTAAAATTTAGAGGTTCTTACTGCATTAAAAATCATTTGCTAATTAATGCAAGATCAAAAATTGTATTTGCATTTTAAAAATTATCCCCCCAAATTAGAATCCTCCTCTAAGCATTCTATCAGTTCTTACTGAAGATCACAGACTCAGAAAAAAAAAAAAAATATATATATATATATACATACACACACACACACACACACACACACACACACACATGTACACGTACACATATATAGTGAATTTGGTAAAAGAATACTTTGTCCTATAGATGTAATAGTTTTCAAGGGTTAAGAGACTAGAACAAAATATTTAGGCTATAAATTTATATGGTCAGTGCTTATATTACAATGTTTTTCTTATTGTCAATTAATCATCTCTCCTCTGCTACCTTGAATAAAACAAATGTTGTACGTTTACTCAGAAATAAGTCCCTTCAAAAACCAAACAAAACGAGGGTAGAAAAGTAACAGAGGGATTTTAATACCACCGCTGGATTCTCAGGGTGCCCACACCCCAACATGGAAGATTCTGGATACAGTGACATGTAATCCAGTATTTTCTTAATGACCTTCTACAGACCTAAGTAAATCACAGTGAAATCTAATAGAAAAACTTATATTTTTAAAACATCAACTTAGACATCCAAAATTTACTGGTGGAGATGAAGGATTTTAGATCAAGAAGAAAACTTAAAAACCAAAGAACTATGACCTACTCTCTTTTTTATGAATGGTGTATGTGAAATCTCTATTTTAGAAACCTTTCTTTTTACAATATATTTTTAGGAAATATAGTATTTACTAATGAAGTTGGTTTTTGAAGTTCCTAGAATTCTGTAATGTAATATACAATTTCTAGGATGGTAGAAATTCTTATACATTATTTCTATGACATATGAACATCTTTGAACATGTTTTATTTAATATTCAATTTTATCCAAAAAGAGTTTAAATGAGGGCCTTTGGCTCAGGTACTGTCACTGTGCTAGTCAATGGAGACAAAAAAACAAAACAAAACAAAACAAACAAACAAACAAAAAACCATGAGAGAGAAAGACATTATATTCTCTTACAAAGTTTAGTCTCAAAACAAAACAAAACAAAACAAACAAACAAAAAACCATGAGAGAGAAAGACATTATATTCTCTTACAAAGTTTAGTCTGGAAGGAGTAAAGAAAGCTGCTTAGTGTTGCCAAAAAATAAAAAATAAAATAAAATTAGGTAAAGAGGACCTTTCTTGTTATCTATTTATTCTAAAAGATAAGCAATTTGGTGATCCTAAAAGAAATAAGGAAAGTCCCAATCTGTGTAATACTCAAGAAAAATTATATATATATTAGTTTCCAAATGATAGTTTTATAAATTTTCTTTTTTTCTCTAGACATTTTAGGGTTATTGTTAACATAAAAATAGATGCTAGTGAAATGGTAATTATAAATGCCACTGTACAATCATGTGCGGTAGGTCATATTGACCTCATTTTACTCATAAGAAATCCGAGGTTCAAAGTGTTGATAACTTATCCAAGATATCACACAACTGTACACAGAGGACTTGCACTTGAATATAGACTTGACTACTGCCAGTGACCCTATCTTTTCCACTGTAATATGCTGTCTTGCCATTTCACTACAGAGGCACAGAAAGTCACTTATTCAATGGAACTTCAATTACAATATTCACAGAATGAATTTGAGAACAAAACTGCAGTAGACCATGGCGTATAAACTTCATGGTCTAAACAGAACCTTCTCACACTTCTTGACACATCACACAACCCAGGAACAATAACATTAATGGAGCTAGAGATAGCATGACTTTATCCAAAACTGACCAATGGGAAGGGATACGTCGTATGTTTTTCCTTTATTGTTCTTAAATAACAACAAAAATAATGGCTGACATTTTTATATTTTATTGATTATTTATATATGCAGTGTCCTAAGAATCTTATGTCTCAGAATAAATTGAAATTTAGAAAGGTTAAAATAATTGTCTAATGTGACCCAAGGTGAGTACCTAGACATTCTTTGTCCTTAGTTTACACAACCCTGTACACCCTATATTGTTTCTAATGTGGGTACTGGATAGCACGTTGAAGGGACTTTGCACTTTGGGCTTGGTCATTCAATAACTTAGCTGTAGAGTGTTTGAATGCTATTTAAAAATTCTGGGTATCAGTAATAGACAGATGATAAATGTAAGATGATTTAAATTTTCTATTTCTTTTGTTACCACTTTGGTGAGTTGTGTTATTCTAAGAATTTTCACACTATATTGACAATGTCTAAAGTACTGGTATAAAGTTATTCATATGACCCTTGTATTATCTTTTTAATGAATGTAAGATCTGTATCCAATACTGCCTTTTCTTTTTTTTTTTTTTCCTTTTTGTCTTTTTTCGTGTCCGGCAACGGATCGCAACCCTCACTGTCGCGCCTGTACCGGACCGCGACCGGCAATGTGATCACAACCCTCGGTGTTGCTCCCACACCTCGCTCAGCCAGTGAGCGGGAACCAGTCTGTCACGACCGGCAATGTGATCACAACCCTCGGTGTTGCTCCCACACCTCGCTCAGCCAGTGAGCGGGAACCGGTCTGTATGTGGGATCCAAACCCTCGGCGGGAGCGCCACCAGGCTGGCCCCAATACTGCCTTTTCATACCTGATATTAGGGCCCTCTTTTTTTTCTTGATTGGTCTTGTGAACATTTTACTGTGTCAATTCCCTATGTTGCATTTTATTTTTCTCTTTTACAACTTTCCTCTTATTTCCTTCATTCCATTTTATTTGGGATTAACATGTAGTTTAATTTTATTACTCTATAAAGTGGAAGCTTAGATAATTGATTTTCAAAATATCTCTTTTTTTTCTCTAATGAATGCATAAGAGACTACAAATTTGCCTCTAAACATGACTTTACCTGCATTTCTTAAGTCTGGTGAAGACGTAGAGCAAGTAGAGCTCTCATACATTAATGGTGGAAAGCTGGCTTTTTCTACTAAAATTGAATGTATGCATTCTCCACAAACCAGCACTTCCAATCCTAGGCATATACACAACAGAAATCTATATATATGTGCAAAAATTCATGCACAATAATTCAGATTTTTATTTTTTGGAATTGTTTTTAGTAGTCACAAGTAGGAAACAATCCAAAGTCCATCAATTGTAGAATAAAAAAATGAATAGGTAAATTCTACAATAGAATACAACATAAAATCAGAATAAATAAACTATTGCTAAATGCAATAATATAAATAAATTATATAGATATAATGTTCAGTGAAAGAAATGCAGGCAGAACAAAAACCATATCATAGCAATCCATTTATACAAAATTCAAAAACATGCAAAATTATTCTAGTATTATAAGATTACTAGCACTCTTTCTAATCAGTATCCCTTTCTTCTGTGCCTAAGTAACCATTATCCTGACTTCTATTTCTTAATTTTCTTGTAAACAAGAAATTTATTTAAACAATAAGATGCTTAACTTTAAGTTAACACTACCTAGGATTCATTTCTTCTAATTTATCCCAATTTAAAAATTTACTACCTTATGCGTTCAACTAAGCTCATAATTTATTTTACTGAACATTTGTGTTTTTATCTTATCTTATAAGTAAGTTAGTAAATGTACACTAATGAACTTTGAGTTACCTACAAGACAACAGGATAATGTTAGAGGATTACTAAGGTTTTTTTACATATAAATTCAATAATGTGTATAAATTACGTATAAATTCAGTATTTATTCAATTATGAAATAATACAATTATTTTACAAACAGAAGTTACAATTGGGTAGAATTTTATTTTTACCATGATCTTTTTATTTTTTATTTTTTGAAGAATGTCTGGAGGATTATTTTTCTGGAACTTTAGGTGGGCTAGTTAAAAAATAAATCTACCTGCATTCAGAAATGATTTTATAAATGACTGTATTATACATTGATATATCACTCATTTTCCTTCCACTTTTAAGTCACCCATCTTCAGCATTCATAGACCCTAACACCAAGCATGCTAAGAGTAAATCCATGTATACTTTTTAAAAGAAGGTCCTGAGTGCAGTATTCACATAGTTCACTTTTAAGTCACCCATCTTCAGCATTCATAGACCCTAACACCAAGCGTGCTAAGAGTAAATCCATGTATACTTTTTAAAAGAAGGTCCTGAGTGCAGTATTCACATAGTTATAGTTCCTCATTTAAGAGGGAAACATAATACAATCATCTTCTTTCTTATATTTTAACTCTCTTCACCACTACATGATTTACTTATCAATCTGTTGTGCACCACTCCAAAAGAGCAATAACTATAGATTTAAAATTTATCACCCAATCTGTCAGGCCCACAAATTGTTTCTTTCCCAGACTTTAAAGCTGTGACTCAGTAATAGCCGTCTTCAAACCAGGAGTCACCAAGGACGACTTGAGGGATTTTCTCCGGGAAGAAGTGGGGCCCGTCCATCAGGTGCGTGCTGAGAAGGGCACCAGGGTCTTGTGCTTGCAAAGACGCCCATCAGAGAGTTCAGGGTAAGAATGAGTCTAGGCCCTATGGCTGTGATGAAATGTCTTGATACTTCATTTCTCATCTGAAAAGAAAATGAATATCCAATTCTTGCTGGGTCACTGTAACTTTTCTATCTGAGTAAAAGCTATTTCCCAAAGTTAAGGAACGTGAGCATTGCCAATACTAACAGGCTGTGCGCATTGTTTTCTTACTGAGATCTTTGCTGCAGACTCGGAACAAAATGAATACATGCTAGAGATTTTGAGTCTTTGGTTCAGCTTACGTAAAAAGCCTTATTTTTCTTGTTGAAGGACTTAGGTGCACTACCAATTCCATTTAAAAATCAATCCTCTTAATAATAACAAACATTTCTTTTAAAATGAGATGCTTCCCCACAGATACATTTTTTGTTTGAAGTGAGATGAACCTTCAGTTCTAAGTAAATTCCAACAGCTTCTCCTCACCAGTGCCTCTGCCCAATAAGCACAGCCCCTCCCAACCCTCCCGATCAATTGAGGACACCTAGTGCTCATAGTATATGTTAGCTATAATACTTCACACATTACAGCTTACTCAGCATCATGCATGAATGCTACAAAAATGTCTACTGCACTCAAGCCCTGAGTTAAACAATTAATTGCACAATATAAACTTCACGTTCCCCACCCTAGAGGGTTGAACCATCTACTGTGCACTATACAAGCCTGCTTTAGAGTTTCTGGATTCAAGAAAAAAATGCAAACCCAATATAAACATCTAGGAAAGTGACTCAAGGCGAGTAAAAAATAAATAAAATAAAATGAAGCCTCTGGTCTTTCAGAGCAGCTGGGGTGGGTTTAACCTCGGGTATGGGGTGACAGAGAAAGGGCCTGACTGCAGCCACGCTCAGCAGCCGCTGCTGAGCCACCCAAAGGGGGCCACACCAACACAGGCTGGAGTCACTCTGCCAGCTTACCATATCTGCTTTTAAAGGGAATAGCAAAGAGTACAAGCATTAGCTGGATGATTTCGTGACTACCAATAATGAAAAAAATTTGGTCAAACCCAACCCTCATTTTTGGCTTCAAAAAAAAAAAAAAAAAACCCATGAATTTTAAGTTGATTTTTCCTCCCTTCCTTCCTTCCTTCCTTCCTTCCTTCCTTCCTTCCTTCCTTCCTTCCTT
>NW_007726618.1:421600-427337 GCF_000696425.1 Galeopterus variegatus | reverse complement strand
CGTTGCGGGTCCCCAGTATGGGCATGACACCGAGGGTTGCGATCCCATTACCGGTCAGTAAAAAAGACAAAAAAAAAAAAAAAAAAAAAACCCATGAATTTTAAGTTGATTTTTCCTCCCTCCCTTCCTTCCTTCCTTCCTTTTAAATATGGTTTGTTTCTAGTTATTTAATGGTATTAGCTTTTTCCCTATATTATTCAACTGGTTAGACTGTGTATAAGTGAATATTTATCAACTTTTTAAAAATTAAATTCTACTATTCCCTATAGATTCTATTTCTAAAACTACCAAATGTTTATAAGTTTAACGGGTACATATTTTATCTATATTTTCTTGTTCAGAAATAAACATTTAGAAACAGTCTTTGGAATTGGATTGATAAATACTGTCACCCCATGTAACTGAGAACAGGCACTATTCTGGCTGTCTGTGTGGATCAGATATGCTGACTAATAGGCAAGTTGTCAGCTCACTTAGTATCAACTTTTCTGAATTTATGGTCCCTGTGTTGTTCTATATCCATATTCCTTTCTTCCTTCCTCCTTCTCTCTGTTACTTTTTTCCTTCCTTCCTTCTTTCTTTTTCTTTTTTTTTATTGAAACATAATTGATTGTACATATCTGCATCGTATGGAGTTGAATATCAGTACCTGTGTGCAAATATGTGATGCTCATCAGGATAATTAGTATATTCAATATTTTACTACGTAATCGTTTTTTGTGGCCCTTTATCAATTCCTCTCTTACCCCCCTAACCTTTTCCCACATCTGGTAATCTCAGTTCTTTTCTCTTCTTTTGAAAATTCAGTGTATAATTGTGGGTTCTTTGTTTCTTTTTTATTTATTTTTTGAGCTCCCACTTAGGGAGAACAGGCAGTATTTCTCTTTCTGTGCCAGGCTTATTTCACTTAACATAATCTTCTCAAAATTCACCCATGTTACTGCAAATGGCAGGATTTCATTCTTTTTTATGGCAGAGTAGTATTCCTTTGTATAAATATATCACATTTACCTTACACAGTTGTTTGATGATGGAGATTTAGCTTGGTTCCAACTCTTGGCTGTTTAAATAGAGCTGCAATAAACATGGGAGTGCAGGTGTCCCTTCGACATGATGGTTTCCATTCCTTTGGGTATATACCCAGCAGTGGAATTGCTGGATCATATGGCAGTTCTATCTGTAGCTGTTTGAGGAACTGCCATACTGTTTTCCATAACGGCTGCACTAATTTACAGTCCCACCAACTGTGTAGGGGGGTACCCCTTTCTATGAATCCTTGCCAGCATTTGTTATTCTATTTCTACTTGGTAATAGCCAGTCTGACTATCTCAGTGTGGTTTTGATTTGAGTTTTCTTGATGCTGAGTGATGTTGAGCATTTTTTCATGTGTTTGTTGGCTGCTTTATATCTTTCTTTGCCTATTCAGCTCCTTTGCCATTTTTTGATTGGATTACTTGGTTTTTTTTTTTTTATTGTTAAGTTGTTTAAGTTCCTTGTATAGTCTGGATATTAATCTTTCATTGGATTCATAGTTTGCAAATATTTTCTCCCATTCTGTAATTGGATTCATAGTTTGCAAATATTTTCTCCCATTCTGTAGGTTGTCTTTTTGCTCTATTAATTGTTCCTTTTGCTGTGCAGAAGCTTTTTCGTTTGATATAATCCCATTTGTTTATTTTTCCTCTTGTTGCCTGTGCTTTTGGGGTCATATTCATAAAGTCTTTGTCCAATCTTACTTCCCGAAGTATTTCCCCTATGTTTTCTTTTAGGAGATGCATAGTTTCTGGTCTTGTATATAAGTTTTTAATCCATTTTGAGTTGATTTTGGTATATGGTGAGGTGCATAAGTCTAGTTTCATTCTTTTACTTATGGATGTCTAGTTCTCTCAGCCCATTTATTGAAGAAGCAGTCTTTTCTTCCCCCAATGTATGTTCTTGGTGCCTTTGATGAAGATCAGTTGGCTGTAAATATGTGGATTGATTTCTGGGTTCTCTATTCTGTTCCACTGGTTTGAATGTCTGTTTTTATGCCAGTACCATGCTGTTTTAGTTACTATAGCTTTGTAGTATAATTTGAAGTCAGGTAGTATTATGCCTCCAGCTTTATTATTATTATTTTTTTTTTTGTCAGGACTGCTTTTTCTATTTTTTTTTTCCTTTTTGTCTTTTTTACTGACCGGTAACGGGATCGCAACCCTCGGTGTTGCGCCCGCACCGCACTCAACCAGTGAGCGGGAACCGGTCTCCACATAGGATCCAAACCCTCAGCGGGAGCGCCACCACACTCCCAAGCAGCGCACTCTCCAGTGCGCCACCGGGCCGGCCCAGGACTGCTTTTTCTATTCAGGGTTGTTTTTTGGTCCATACAAATATTAGGATTGTTTTTTCTATTTCTGTGAAAAAATGTCACTGGTATTTTGATGGGGATTGCATTAAATTTGTAGATCACTTTTGGTAGTATGGACATTTTCACAATGTTTATTCTTTCTGAATTATTAAGAAAAAAACACATAATTTTAAAGATGAGTGGAGACTTGGAGAGTTTTAACAATCCAAGTGTTATGGGTTAAATTGTGTCCCTCTACCTCACAACATGAATTATGTTGAATTCCTAACCCCCATTACCTCAGAATGCTACCTTATTTGGAAATAGGGTCATTACAGATGTAATTGTAGTAGTTAAGGTGAGGTCATTAAGGTGGGCCCTATTTCAATACGACTGGTATCCTTATAAATGGGGGAAATTTGGACAGAGAGACAAATATCCATAGAGGGAAGATGATGGGATGAGTCACAGGAAGAAGCTAGCCATCTACAAGCCCAGGTGTGAGATGAGAATGGAACAGATCCTTCCCTCCCCTGGACTTCAGACTTCCACCTTCCAGAATGTGAGACAATCCTTTCGTGCTGTTTAAGCCACCCACTTTATGATGTTTTGTTATAGCAGCCTTAGCAAATGAATGCACCACCCTTTTTTATTTATTTATTTTTGATGGTTGAAGAAATGATTACAGAAGTAGAGAGGAATTGCTGAAAGTGGCACTCATGCTGCGAGAAGCGCTCTATGGAGTAGGGCTGTCAATCAGTCCCTTTCCACTTCACACTGCCACCCAGACCACCCTTCCCTTTGCTGCTCAGGCACTGTCCAAACTTGTTTTTCTGAATGTTCCCTGGCAGAAGATGGTAACAAAAATCGTCTACTCTGATACACTTAATTTCTGAAGATTGTATGGAGGCGACTTATGTCACAGTTTGTATCTTTTTATCTCTTTCCTTTTCGAAGACAGATATCCT
Source organism: Galeopterus variegatus (assembly GCF_000696425.1). NCBI lineage: Eukaryota > Metazoa > Chordata > Mammalia > Dermoptera > Cynocephalidae > Galeopterus > Galeopterus variegatus. The sequence continues at coordinate 424,043 of NW_007726618.1, read as the reverse complement.
TCATAGACAGTCATTTATCATTCACATTTTTAAAGGGCTTTGTCAAGATTCTGCTTTTTCTGGTTAAGCAATAAAGAATTGTGTTCATCATGTTCTTAGATGCGTAGCTAAGATTGAATTAGAATCTACAGAAATTGTAATCATTTGCTCTTGCTATCTATTTGGAGGAACCAAAGTGCACTCCATTCCTGTGGAGATAAGAATAGCCATTCCCTCTGCCTACAGGGCACAAACCTTAAGAACCTGAACCTAAGGTAGGAGCAGTAATTGAACGAACAGTGGTAGACTGGCAGAAATGAAGACTCACTTGTACCTCTGGCCCACGCACAGGCCAGGTCAAAAGACATTTCTTGTCAGTGCATCTTGGTATTTATAGAAAACCCAGAGGCTGTTCATTTTAAGGCTCTTGATGCAAACCAGACTCACCAGAACTGATAACTCTGATGAGCACAAATGTCTTTTCACTTGAAATCTTTTCTCGGAGTAGAAATATCAAGAGAAAAGTTTCACTGGAGAAAAAAAGAAATGCATTGTTGGTATCCAGTAAGGTCTTGGTGAGCCTTGTAATCCTTATAATTACTCAATTAGGAATTACCTGGGGGGAAGACATCATTTTTATAATTGAACCAACATGGCTGTTTGGCCTGTGTATTTTCTTTGTAATGAAAGTAATCACTGATATGTTACGTATTTGCTATCGGCATTAGATAAACCCTGATGGATGCTGGGTGGTGAGGGGTTGGTGCATTTGTACAGGGAACAGCGAGTAATAGGGGCAAGCATGGTCATGCTTCACTGAGCAAATTACATTTTCCAGCCAATGCTGGGTCCTATCAAAAATCACTGTGTGAAGGAACATGCACATTGTACGCACTGGCCATGCTGGCAGAGAGCAGAACGTTCCCTCCAGGGTTTATTTATGGCTAAATCAATTGTACCTTAAAGGGATAGTTTTTCAAATGGTTTTGCTGTTTCAGGAGGATCATACAGCAGTAGCCATTCGGAAAGCAGAAAAGCAAGGTGGTTAAAGTTCTTCCAAATCCAGGTTGGAGATATGATTCTCCTTTCTCTCATTTCCCAATACTGTGCAATTTATATGGCTCTGGGATTTCTAATCCTTTAGGATCCAGTCAGGATCCGGAATGAGGGAGTCAGCTGAGCCATGAAAAATATTCTCACTTCAGTTAACAAAGGTCATCTGTTTCTGATCTTTTGTTATGTGATTTTAGGGGATTAATAAAATCAAACCCTGTTATTTCCTCTGTTGGTGTTTTAAGAATTTTACTGAGTCAGGGGAGGTCACTAGGGAGACAGAAGTCGTATATTCCAGAAAGGTGCTTGTAAAACAAAACTCACATTTTTTACCTGTGCCAGTTTAACTTGTCCTTAGAGGGATAAAAAGCAAGAAAAGGCTGCTTTTCAGTGCACTGCAGCAAAGCAGCAGCGAGCAGGAAGGATAGGTGAGGGATGCATAGGACCAAGGCAGTCAGGCTTCAGCTAGTGTGGGCAGCCGGGAGCCACAGAGGCTGCTGAGCCAGCCTGGGAGGCTGCAAACAGGAAGGAAATGGCTTCCCGGGAGCGAAAGTTCTGGGATGACCATGAATTTCTCAGTAGGGCCAGGCTCTGGAAATAGCAGCTGCAGATCAAAGGAGTGTCACTTGTGTACAGCATAAAAGGCAGTTCTGGTTAGGTGTCAGAATTCTTTCCATCATGCTTTCTATGGGCATATACAAAGAACAAGGAAAAATATCCATGCCTTTGTTTTGTTTGGGGTGTACGTGTGAAATCAAAAACAGATTATGGCTGCTGCTAGTGTCATTTTGAAAATTATAAGAAGTTGCCTGATCCATATCGTTAAAAAAATTAAAAGGTTAGCATAACCCAAATATCTATTCCCTGGGGGAGTTTTCCTGAGCCCTAGCAGACAATGTCATTAGGGGGACGTACACATGTGCCTATGGGCTTTCCTGCTTACACACACTCAGGATGCCCTGTAAAGCCAATAGCAGCAGGAAAACACTGCATGGATGGGTAGAAGGGGTAAGGCAAGCTTACCCCAAGTGAAGAACCATGTTAGGTTTTGAGTCTAACCTGATGAGAGGGATTAGGCTTTTCAAACACAAGCACAGAAAAGAAGTGACTAAGGACTTCTTTGAATACAATTTGGCCTCAGCCTTCACACCTATCCATGTAAAGATGTGCCCACGATGGGAATAGCCTCCCTAGATGTCACACCCTTGTGCAGTGTGCAACCTCAGCATCCTTACATGGTGGGTCTGAAAATGGTCCTCATTCATCTCTTAGCCATGGTTCAAAATAGTGTTTTTATAAAAGAAATGTCTTAAGATGAATTTACAGCCAGGGCAAGAAATGAAAAAAATCCTTCTTTCATGCTGTTGGTGTGCAACTATTGCCTATCCTTTTGCTACCATATTCATAAATA
>NW_007726618.1:416645-421568 GCF_000696425.1 Galeopterus variegatus | reverse complement strand
CAACTATTGCCTATCCTTTTGCTACCATATTCATAAATATATATATATATATATATATATATATATATATATATGTCTTGTGCATATCTCTTATATTGTTATAATCTATAAGGTTATTTTCTTTCTTCCCCACTAGAGAGTGACACACCCTTATATTCATGTCTTTGTTTTTATCTCCTTAGGCCCAATGCCTGGAAAAGTGTTGACACATGCATTGTTAAATAAAGAATCCCATGATTCTATGGTATAAAGAATACCAGGTTAAATTGAAGTAATGCCCTCTCTTCTAAGAACAGGACTGACGCCACTTAAGATAGCCCCTCCATTGTGTGAAAGTTAGGCTGGAAAGTGGGGGTGGGACGGGAGGAGTTCCACTAACTGCAAAATTAGCTCACGTGCTGTTGGCTTGCTTGCATTGGCTAATACCTCTTGGCGCAGTGATTGGGCGACTGAGTTGCCGTGCTTGCAGCTTTAAAAACCGAGAACAAAGACAGTTTGGAGCCGCACCTTGAATTGGCTGGTGCAGTCCGGCTGCTGGAAATAAAAATCTTTTTCTCTTTTTCTATATTGGTCTCCAAGGTCGTTTTTTTTCTCCTGACACCTATAACAAAATTAGTCATTTTGAATAAATAGTATGTACTCTTCCTGTTGTTCCTACTTCCAAGGCCAGGTCAAAAATGTATTGCTAATATCTCCTACGCTGCTTCACCATAAGGAATAAAATTCTAGATGTCTGATCAAAACCTTTCAAGACAACTTTGGGAAGTTAGGAATCTCAGAGTGTCTTTAAGAGGAAGTACCCTTTTTTAAGTGACCACTTTAGAGAATCCTTAAGTGGTTTCCAGTAACAGAAGGCAACATTCACAGTTAAATACAAGTCTCCAAAATTGATGGGTTGCCTCTGGGTATTTGTTTGCCTGGAAGCAATTTCACTGTAGTGGTTTGCATTCCTAATTGTTTAATGGAGAATATATTGCTCATGTCCAAATAAAAAACAAGAAATTCCCATGTTATGTTGTTGGGCTTAGTAAATACATCATTAGGTTTTAAATCAGTATTTTAGAACTGATGACAGTTTTTTCTAGACAGGCGTAATTAGAAGGCATGAGGAATGTAGAATACTTTCTTGTGGACAATGCAATTATGTCTCTTTGGTTTGCCCTGCTGACCTGATCACATCCAAACCTATAACCTCATATATTTGATAAATGATTATTGTTTATGATACCTGCCATGTGAAAAGTATCACAGTAAACCCTTGGTACTGTGTTGGTCTCACCTGAGAGTGTCTCTGAATATCACCGTGCTTTATGTATTCCTGAGGGTACTTTTGACTATATTTGATTGCGGCTTCTGTGTTTCTGTTAGAAGCTAACCTCATCATAAAATGGTATCCCACTGTAAGAGTCTTTTATCTTAGGACCATATTAAGATCCCTGAATGAGCTACCTAGGAGCTATCTAGTAGACTGTTGTACACTTGGGTCTGATTCTCAGAAGAAAGTTGGGGAAAATAAGTATGGGAAGTGACCTATTATATTTTGCTTTTATTGTTGTTATTCTTTTTGTTTCAATAAATATTGTTTAGCATTCATTATATGGATTAAGTATTGAACAAAAACAGTTCTAACCTCTGCTTTCATAGAGTCTAAAATGTACCAGGGAAGGCAAACATCACACAAATAATTTAAAGTGTGAGGAATGCTACAATAGAGTGAAAATAACATCCCATAAGCAAGTTGCAAGGGGTCTAATTTAGAGCTATGAAGAGATAGTTAATAGGAGACCTGGCATATTTGGGGACAGTTACATTTTTAGCTAAGAGCTAAATGGGCTGCCTGGGTGAGTAAGACATTTTCTAAGTGATTCCCACTCTTTTTTGCTTATGTGATACCTTGATGTCAGGGAAGGTAAGGCTGTGCATGCTTACTGTAGGTCAGTCCTGATGCCCCATGATTTCTAGGCCACATCAGCATTTTCCCAAAGCCATGGATATGATGGTGAAAATGTTCTGATTGATAAGATAGAAAGAGAAATCTATGGTGGGATCAACAAAAGAGAGGAGGAGTAAGTGTTTGCATCTTCCCGTCCTCCATGCTTGGGCCACTGGTATGAGGTCCTATGACCTGAGCTGCTCCAGCCATCCAGTGGCTGGATGGAAAGACCACATGCCCTGACATGACTGCTCTGCTAGATGGTTTATTTCAACACAGAGGTGAGCTAATGAAATATATTTATTCATAAAACCACTGTTGCTTTAGTCCTTTCTTATTTATGCCTGAAAGCATTTATAAATCAGGTGAAAGAGAGATGGGGAACTAACTAGGGGCAGACAGTTCCAAGCAGACATGAGCAAACTCTCAAAGAAGGTGAAAGAGAATATGGTCTAACAATAAAAGAAAACTTTATATCCTATAGGGTGCCTGGAGAGTTTTTGGCTACATATAAAAATTGAAAATCTTGTCTTCTACAGAATAACTGATGCTGGATGAATATCCCCTTCTTTTTTCCCTCTTTTTCCCTCTTTCTTCCCTATCTTTGCCCCACTCCTTTTCCTTATGAGGAAAGTAGTATTTTCCACTTGCATTCTCCTTTTCTCCTTTTTTCCTCTCCTTCCTTCTCTATCCCTCCACTTCTCCTTTCTTCCTCTGCTCTCTCTCTCTTCTTTTTTTTCTCCCAATAAAGCTAAGTTCAGAAGAAAGTAAGATAAATCCCAGGACAAAAACAGAATGAGCTAAACACCAGAATGACAGATAAATCTATGGATACTCCTAGCTCATTTATTTGTATGAGAACCATAAAGTTATTGGCATTGCCAACAGGTGAAGCCAGGAGGTAAGATTTGAGGCCTTTGCAAGGCAGGGAGTTAGAAAAGAGATATGCACAAAGGTAGGACCCTCATAGGGCTGCATCCTCAGTGAGGAGCTGGTTAGAAATAATTTGCCTTCTGGCAAAGGGAGTTGACAGAGATACCCATCTGTCCTAAAGGATTTATAATCAGGTATGAGCTCCACACTCAATCTTGAAGATTAAATAACCCTCTGTTGGTATTATAAAAACCTCAAAACAAGAAAGTAATTTCACATGGGCCTCAATTGGTATGCCTGGGGGTACTTGACAGAACCCAAATGTACAAAGGAGGAAAAAACTTGTGTCCACCAAGCCAACAGATTCACATGAGTCAAATATATATTCAAAATCCAAAGTTATTGAAAACACAAGGAAATGAGCCACTGCAATGCCCAAGGACTTTAGATACTAGGATAATTGTACAGACAATATAGAATTTTTAAACTGTATAAAAAATCAAAATGAAGTAAAAAATATGATAATGGAAAAAGAGACTATAAATATGATCAGGCATGTTTTTAAAAGAAGTAACAGAAGTTCTAGAAATTAAAAAAATATGTAATCATTGCAATGATAATATCAATGAATGAGTCAAGTGGCAGGTTAGACAACTGAGGAAAGAGAATTAGTGAATTAGATCCATTCTTTTCAACCTCAAGTGTACGTGGAGTTGCCTACACAGCTTGTTAAAATGCAGGTTACGATCCTGTAGGTCTGTCATGGTGCCCAAAAGTTTGCATTTCCAATAAGCTCTCACTTTAAGGACTAAGGAACTAGAAAATAAATTTCAAAAATGTGGCCTAGGGAGACAAAGATAAAAAAACAAACAAAACAAAACACACCTCCTTGAAAAAGAGAAAATAAGATAAAAAAGAATAAGTTGAAGATATATTTGAAAAAATAACGGCAGTAGATTTTCCATACCTAATGAAAGACATAAAGACACAGATTTAAAAACCCACATCCAAGAAAGAAAAGAAGGAAGGAAGAAAGGAAGAAAGGGAAAGAGAAAGAGAGAGAAAAAGAGAAAAAAGAAATTCTCATTTGGGAAAATTGCAAATTATCAAAGAGAACGAAGAACTTAAAGTCAGACAAAAAGGAGAAAAAAGTTCACTTACAAAGAAACAACAATTAAATTGATGTTAGACATCTCAGCAGTACCAAAAGATGTGGAATAATATTTTCTTCTAAGACAGCGAGAGAGAGAGGAAGAGAGGAAAACCTTATTAACCTAGATTTGTATATCCATCTAAACTATTCTTCAAAGTCATCTTTTTAGACAAATAAAACTGAGTGTTTATGACCAACACTCTCACTCAAGGGTCTTCTGGTGATTCTCAAAGTCTGGTCACCAGCAGCATCCTCATCAACTGGGGATATGTAAGAAATGAAAATCCATCTAAACTATTCTTCAAAGTCATCTTTTTAGACAAATAAAACTGAGTGTTTATGACCAACACTCTCACTCAAGGGTCTTCTGATGATTCTCAAAGTCTGGTCACCAGCAGCATCCTCATCAACTGGGGATATGTAAGAAATGAAAATTTTCTGGCCCCATCTGAGAGCTACAGCCCAGAAGTTCTGTGGTGGGCTCTGCAAGCGGTGTTGTTTCAAGCTCTTGGGGGGATCTGAGGATGCTCCCAATGGAGAACCACTGGCCCAGATCACGTATGTGAAGCAGAAGAAAAACGATTTCCCAGGTAAGGTCTGAGACCTAAAATGGAGACTTGATAAAAACATTTAGTAAACTTTAACCTAAACCAATGCTGACTGAGTAAAACAATAATAATATCAAATTTGGGGATAAAAACAAGTTAGAGCCAAAATCCTGAACAACACAAAAAGTAAGATATAATGGGAGGGATTGTGGTTAAAATGTCCTCTTCTTTACGAAAGACAGAAATTGGATAAATTTTTTCTGACTAATATTTCATGACCAAATACTATTTATTTAACCATGTGACCCAAATGTTAGCAGTATTAATGTTTTGTTTAAAATTTTATGTTACATACGATCCAGCAATCCCACTGCTAGGTATATACCCAAAGGAATGGAAATCATCATGTCAAAGGG